>NW_024081022.1:895774-979873 GCF_003009895.1 Hyaena hyaena
CGGGGGGCGGGGGCGGGCAAGCGGCCGCCGGCGCCCGGGGTCCGGGCTCGCGTCGGGCCCCGGCGCTGCTCCGGCTGCCTTCCGCCCTCAGCCACGACGCCCCCCGCGTAGCGCGCCGGGCCGCTGGAGAGCACGCTTCAGCCCTTGCTCTCGGATTCCCCAAGGAGGAAGACCCCGGCCGCGCTCGGTGTCCGCGGCGGAAGCGCGGCAAGGTCGCCGCCGTGCGGCTGAGGAGGGACGCGGTGACGGGCGAGGGCGAGGACGAGGAGGACGCGGACGCCGAGAACGCGGGGCCGCCCCGGGCCGCGCCGTCCCCACGGGTGTGGCGGAAGCGCCGCTCGTCGTCGCGGACGCGGGCCCCGCGGCAGGAGCCCCCCCGCGCCCTGGGAAGCCGCCTGAGCACGTTCGCGGCCGAGACCAAGTCGTCCGGCCGGAGCCTGGCCCGCTTCCGCCACTACCTGTGCGGCTGCTGCGACCTGCGGCGGCGGCGGGGGGCGGACCCCGAGGCGGAGGCGGCGGGGGGCGCCGGGGGCCAGGCCGAGCCCCCCGGGGCGGCCTCGGGCAGCTGCCCCGCCGACGAGCACCGCACGCAAGGCGCTGCGGGGGGCGCGCCCGGGGACCAGGAGGACGGACAGGATCACCCCGCGCCCGTGTAAATAAAGCGGAGTTTATTTTTGTGCCTGGCTGGTCCCAGCCCCGTGCCTGCAGGTTTGTCCTGGATGGACGGATGGATGGACGGACGGACGGACGGATGGATGGACGGACGACGGATGGATGTACAGATGGACGGACGGATGGACGAATGGATGGACGGATGGACGGACAGATGGACGGATGGACGGACGGAGGGATGGATGGACGGACGGAGGGACGGACGGACGGATGGACGGACGGACGGATGGATGGCCGGACGGATGGGTGGATGGATGGACGGACGGACGAATGGATGGATGGACGAATGGATGGACGAATGGATGGATGGATGGACGGACAGATGGACGGACGGACGGACGAATGGACGGATGGATGGATGGACGAACGGACGAATGGACGGACGGACGGATGGATGGACGAATGGACGGACGGATGGATGGATGGACGAACGGACGAATGGATGGACGGACGGACAGATGGACGGACGGACGGACGGATGGATGGACGAATGGACGGACGGATGGATGGATGGACGAACGGACGAATGGATGGACGAATGGATGGACGGATTGGAGGGCACGTGCATCCACTTTCTTCCTCCCTCACCCCCCTCCCCGTTCCAGCTCCGTCTGAATTTCTGTCTCTAATTTTCGAGGCCTTGGGAGAGGCCGCACTTTTGAAACCCTGGAAGGAGGAGCTGCAAGAAGCAGCACGGGGGGGCGGGGACCTGCGGGGCTGCCCGGGCCTTATGCCACAGGGTCCGCCTCGGGAGTTCTGATTTTCTTCCAGGGACTCTCAGCTCAGAGCAGAGCTTTTGGGCTTCAGACTTAGCAAGACTATGGGGACGACAGCCGTTTGCTAAATAAGCCTGGCCTCCCAGGCTTCCTTCCTCCGCCTGAGTAACAGGGGAGGGGCCTGGCCTCCAGAGCCCCCCCACCTCGCCCCTGCCCGGCGGGCCGAGGGCTCAGAGGGCATGTCTGCGATGGGGGAGATGCGCCGGCCTAGGTCAGGGTCCCTAGAGGCCGGGGCAGTGAGGAAGCAGGACTGGGCAGGGAGAGGGCACAGCTGGCTGTGGCCCCGGTCGGCCTGCCTCAGCCTGTGTCCAGGGAGCTCTGGAGCCAGAGTCACCCACAGAATCGGCGGCACTCTTGAGGCGTGTCAGTGGCTGCGGGCTGCCCAAGTTGGTGGGTGGGTACCTTCCCCGGCAAGGCAGCCCCTGTCGTTGCAGGGTCACTGGCTGCGTGCTGTTCGCAAGTGGCCCGGAGGAGCCGGAGTGGGTGCGGCTGGCACGGGGTCCGCAAGGGCACCATGACAATGACCTCTAAAAATCACTGGGCTCCGTGGCACGCACTTGTTGTAAACGCCGCACGCGTGAGTTACAGCAAAGTGTATTATGGCAAAGTGGGTAAAAATAAACACACAGATAAGGGAGAAAGGACAGCCCTTCGTTCAGAAGAACCGCAACCAGCAAAGACATCGGAAACTGGCGTTCAGACCTGGGCCATCCCCGTGGCGGGACCGGTAACCAAGAGCGAAATTAGGGATGAAAGTTTGAGGAGAAACAGGAAATTTGCACAGTTTCAAAGCCTCTCCCTTGAGATATTTATTAATTACATAGGTAAACTAATGACTTCACAGAGGAAAGCCCAGCAGGAGCCACACCCTTTCTTCTAAGCTGTCAAGGCTACCATGACCCATAGTAAGGAGTGTGGCCATCGTGTCGCCGGCCGTGATGTGTGGGGAAGGAATGTGGCTTCTGTGGCAGTCTCGTCAGATGCGTAACCATGCGAGCACAAGAGAACTTCCCACAAACCCAGATTGAGGAACACTGTCTCAAAATAATTGACCAGTAGGGGCACCTGCATGGCTCAGTTGGTTAAGCTCAGGTGGTGATCTCACGGTTCATGGGTTCGAGCCCAGCATTGGCCTCTGTGCTGACAGCTTGGAGTCTGGAGCCTGCTTGGGATTCTGTGTGTGTGTCTGCCCCTCCCCTTGTCTCTCTCTTTCAAAATAATAAACATAAAAGAAAATATATTCACATTGTTTTAAAACTACCACCGCCGTCCGTCTCCAGAATCCTTCATCCTGCAAAACTGAAGCTCTGCCCCCATTAAACACTAACTCTCCATTCCCCTCCTCCCAACCCTGGCGACCGCTGCCTACTTTCTATCTCTATGATTTTGACCCGGCCAAGTATCTCATTTAATCATATAGTATTTGTCTTTGTTGTGACTGGCTTATTTCAGTTAGTGTCATGTCCTCAGGGTCCATCCGTGTTGCAGCACCTTTTCCAAACAGTAAGATCCCACCATGCGTCTATACCACACACCCTGCTTAGCAGTTCATCCATTTGGTGGACAGCTGGGCTGGGTTGCTTCCATGTTTTGGGTCCTGTGAGTAACGGTGCTATGAACATGGGTCCACAAATATCTCCTTAAGACCCTGCCTTCTGTTGTTTTGAGTGTGTACCTACAAGTGGAATTGCTCCGTCCTGCGGTAACTCTACTTTTCATTTTTCAAGAAACTGCCACCACACTGTTTTCCACAGACGCTCTCCATTTCACATCTTCACCAACAGTGCACGGGTCCAATTCCTTCACATCTTCACCAACACTTGTTGTTTCCTGTTTCTTTTCCCCTCTAAGAGTAGCAATTATAATTGGAGTGAGGAAAATCTCACTGCATGTTCTTTTTTTATTAAGATTTTAGTTTTAAGCCCTCCTTGCACCTACCGCGGGCCTGAGCTCACAATCTTGAGACCAAGAGTCACAGCTCCACCCAGCCAGCCAGCCAGGCACCCATCCCTCACTGTAGTTTTGATACATATAAAACCTTTATCATTTATTGTTTTTAATTTCATTAATTTTTCCTCTACTCTTTATTTTTCTACCCTTCTCCATTCTTTGGGTATATTTTGCTATTCTTTTTTTTTTTTTTAACTTCTTCAGATGGCTACTTAACTCATTGCTTTTCAATTTTTCTTCTTTTCTAATGTATGTATTTAAGGCTATGAACTTTCTTCTACATATAGCTTTAACTTCATTCCATCAGTGTTGATAGGTAACTCTTCGTTATAGTTTGGTTTTAAAATATTTCATAATTCCCAACATTCTCTCTTTTTTTTTAAATCTGAGAGAGAGAGAGCAAGTGTGCATGTGCAAGTTGGGGAGGGGCAGAGGGAGAGAGAGAGACTCCCAAGCAGAGCCCGACACAGGGCTCAAACTTGCCGACCCTGAGATCATGACCTGAGCTGAAGTTGTACGCTTAACTGACTGAGCCACCCAGACACCCCATTATGTTATTTTCTTAAAGATTTTATTTTTAAGTAATCTCTACACCCAACGCGGGGCTCAAATTCACAACTGTGAGATCAGGAAGTCACATGTTCTACTAACTGAGCCGGCCGAGGACCCCGCCCCCCAAATCTCTATCTTAGAATTAAGGATATATGCTGGCCTCGATTGCTATTGTCTCCCTGCCTAACCTCTCAATTACAGACAGAGGAGTATTCAGATCTGACTTAGGGCTTTTCTGATTCTCTTTATAGTCTCTCGATTGTTTTCTTTTTATATATTGAGGGCATGTCATTAGATCCACAAATACTTAGCATTACCCTATTTTCCCAGTGAATGTTACCTTTTATCATTATGAATTAACCCCTTTACCTCTTAGTGTTTCTTTCAGCCTGAAATTCTGTCTGATCTATTATTAGCACAGTACCCTCATCTTCTTCTGGCTTGTGTTTGTAGTTTACCTTTTTCCAGACTTTTGCTTTCAATCATTCTGTTTTCTTTTGTTCTACAAATGTCCTGTGATCACCCCCAGCCCCACCCACAGGGAATTTGGAATGTTGCACTTGAAAGGGAGTGATTAAAACCAGCCCCTTGCCGGGGCTCCTGGGTGGCTCAGTCGGTTAAGCAGCCGACTTCGGCTCAGGTCATGATCTCATGGTTCCTGGTTTCGAGCCCCACACAGGGCTCTGTGCTGACAGCTCAGAGTCTGGAGCCTGTTTCAGATTCTGTGTCTCCCTCTCCCTCTTTCTGACCCTCTCCTGCTCATACTCTATCTCTCTCTCTCAAAAATAAATGTTAAAAAAACAACAAAAACAGCCCTTGCCATGACTCTCTGGGACACCAGCTTCTCCTGGAGTCTGGACCATATCCCTCCTCACCTACTGCCCTGCAGGGAGGGCTGTGGCCCAGGCGGTGGGGAGGCTGACCTGTTGCACAGGCCAGCTGGGAGTCACCAGCCTGGAATGCTGCCCCAGCGCGGTGCTCACACAGTGGGAAGGGGGGGCTGCAAATGAGCAACCTCTGGGCACCGGGGTGCTTGCTGCCACCGGGTGTCACGGCTCCTGGGCCCTGTCCACGGAGAGCAAGGACACGCACGTGCGTGCTAAGTCACACTCACAAATACTTCTATTTTTTTTTTTTTTTATTTCTAAGAGAGAGAGAGAGACAGCGTAAGCAGGGGAGGGTCAGAGAGAGAGGGAGTCACAGACTGAAACAGGCTCCAGGCTCTGAGCTGGCAGTCAGCACAGAGCCCGACGCGGGGCTCGAACCCACGAACCGCGAGATCATGACCTAAGCGAAAGTCGGACGCTTAACCGACTAAGCCACCCAGGCGCCCCTACTTCTATTTTTTTTTAATATTTTATAGTTTACTTATTTTTGAGACAGAGAAACAGAGCATGAGTGGGGGAGGAGCAGAGAGAGAGGGAGACACAGAATCTGAAGCAGGCTCCAAGCTCCGAGCTGTCAGCACAGAGCCTGACGCGGGGCTCGACCCCACGGACTGTGAGATCATGACCTGAGCTGGAGTTGGACGCTTAACGACTGAGCCACCCAGGCGCCCCTCATCTACAAATACTTCTAGCTGGATCTGTATTAAGCTGAACATGAGTTCGTGGCGATGTCTCCACCTCTAATCGGTGACTGTGTGCCTCATTCCGGTCTCATCCCCCTGCATATCTGTAACCTGCCCCCCGACAACAGAGAGGAACGGCCTCCCCTGGCCGCCCAGCACTGACTCGTGGTACCGGAGCTGTTAGCAGCACAGCCATGGGATGATCAGTGACGCGGTGCTGTTTCTCCTGCCTTTGGTTTTACAGATTCCGCTAATTTCCAAGGGACTTGTGCGCGTCTACACCCGTCCTGCAAGTGGAGCGATTACGGACATTTACAATGTGGTTAGGGTCTCTGCTTACGTTCTTCAGCCCGTCCTGGGGACCCCGCGCCTCCTGGACATGTGGTTTTCAGTTTGCGTGCATGAAGGTTCGCTCTGCTGTGAAGTTCTGTCGTTTGGCAAATGCATAGTGTGGCCTCTCCTATGGCTACGGTGTCGCACACCGTCGGTTCACAGCCTGAAACGCCCCTGTAACTTCTTGGCGCGTGTCTTCTTTCCTGCCTTTGTTTGGTCGTCACTTTAATTCTGTTTTGTCCTTCTCGTCGCTCAGCAGTCGTTATGCACTGTTTTTCTCTTTGGTGGCTTAGAAAGCGTTCGTCCTTGACTTAGCAGCAGCTAACACAGGCTGCCACTGTGTCCTCTACCGACTCTGGAGCCACCGAGTCACAAATCTCAATTCCTGTATTTTAAGCACCATGAGAAGTGCCTGGTGGTGGCTGAGTCGGTTGAGTGTCTGAATCTTGATTTTGGCTCAGGTCACGATCCCAGGGTTGTGGGATCGAGCCCTGTTGTTAGGTTCCACGCTGAGTGTGGGGCCTGCTTAAGATCCTCTCCCTCTCCCTCCCTCTGCAGCCCCAGCTTGTGTTCTCTCTCTCTCTCTAAAAACAAAACAAAAAACCCTACCATGAGACATTATCGCTTTTGTTCTATAGAATCAATGTTTGCTTAGGTTTACATACGTATTTACTGTTCTTTGTTCTGTTCTTGCTTTTTATTGACCCGAGATCACCCCACATGTCAGTCGGCTGGGGGTCATCTCAGTTTGGATGTGTCTGAAAATACCTTCATTTTACCTTCATCTTGGAAAGATACTCTGGAGGGGAGGGGCACCCACCCTGCGGGGGTTCGCGTTGCAGGGGGGACGTAAGCCGCTCCGCTGCTCCCCGGAGAGCCCGCTCTCTTCCTTCTCTGGTTGCTTTAAAATATTTTCTCTTTGTTTTTGCCTTTCTGCAGAGCGCGAGTTCATTTTAATTCCCTGGGCTGGCGGAATCTGTGAACCGCTGGTTTTCATCAAGTCTAGAGACTTGTGACATCCTTTCTCCAGGCTGGCCTTCGGTGTCTCTCCCCTCCCAGGCCCCGGGCCGGGCCGGCGCCCCGTGTACCCGTGGCCTGTTTTGCATCCGGGGAAGTGGAGCCGCAGCGGCATTCTGCCACTCGTCACCCCAGCTGTGCCCAATCCGCCCCTGCGTCCATCCGCTGACACCCAACGCTGCTCACGCGCCTCCCAGCTCCTCCACTTGGTCCTTTAGTTTGACCTTTACCTTCTTGAAATGCTAAGCGGCCGTCTTCGTCTCGACGATCCAGGCGCTGGAACTGCCCCGCGTCCTGGGGTCTGTCGTCCCTGTCGTCCCTGCCTGGCCTCGCGCACAACGGCTTCTCTCGGCAGGTGCTCCGTCCATGTTTGTTGTGGCTGAGCTTGTGCCCCTGAGATTCCTGCCGCCTCCCACCAGGCGTCTGCAGATGCTGGCGATCCATCTGGGACCAGCTTATTCCAAGTCGGAGGCTTGGGCAATTCCAGACCCCCGGAATGGTGGGCGGCCCCACCGCAGACCCTGATGGTCCCAGTTCGCCCTCCGGGGCCCCAGTCCAGTGCCTGATGGTCCCCAGACCCCACCCTGCTGCTCCCCTGGCCCCAGGCCAACATTCAAGGCTCTCCGAGCACAGCCTCAGCAAAGCTCCCAGGTCAGAGGCCGCCTTCAGGGCCTTCCCTCCCCCTTGCCTCTCCCACCAGTCTCCTTGGCCCTTTGAAGCTTTTTCCATTATTTTTTTTCACCGGGCTGAAGGTGCTGGTGTGGAACATTCGTCCACATTATCCGTGGCGTCTGCGCTCATGGTTCACTCCTGTACCACAGAGGCCTCGCCCACGGCCACGGCCCAGAACGCCCCCAGCGGAGACGACCTTCGGGTCACACAAGCTGCAGGAGGCCTCGGCCAGGCTTCATCCCGGAGCTCCAGGCTACACCCAACTCACTCGCAGAAGATCTGGGTGCAACAGTTTGCTTTGTTTCGGGCTTTTTCCCTGAGCTCAGAGTCTTGCCCTGTCATCAGAGGATGGCAGTAATGGCCTTTCTACCCCCCTCCCAGCCCTGACGGGGGTCGGCATGGAAAATGAAGGAGTCCTTTAACGCTGTGCCAGCCGGACCCCCTTCCACGTTCTCCGGGTCCCGCCTTACTAAGCCTCCTGAAACCAAGTTTTCTTTAGCCAGTCTCCTACCCTTGGAAAGCAAACATCAAGACATCTCGACAAGGACCACGTCGTTTATTTACAAAGGCCAGTGTGGACGCTGGGGAGGTGGGGGAAAGCCACACAGACATCCTCTCTGGATCGCAGAGGCCGTGTTCCCACTCGGAGAAAAGGCGGCCCCTTGCACCTCCACATTCTCAGCCACGTCCTCCGAGCAGCTGCGCGAAGCCGTGGGGAGAAGGGGCGCTGGGGTCCCCCCCCCCCCCCCCCATGTGCTGGCAGAGTGAGCAGCGTCCAATTCCGCACCCACGGCGGCCCCGCACCCTCTCCCTCCCTTCCTCAAACAGAACCTTTCGGCCTGGAAGGAAAACAGTGAAGGACCCAAAGGCCGGGGGTTGCCGAGGGAAGAGACCCCTCCTCTGCCCTCCGACAGCTTCAAGAGGCCCAAGGCCCTGGCTCCCCGGACCGTGTGCGCTCCTGCCCTGGGCCAGCCCCCCTGCCTCCCGCTCTGGGGGGAGGCAGCGCGCGACCAGAAACCAACGAGGGATCCACCGTCCTGTGCCACTCACGTGTGTGCGTGTGCGCGTGCACCCACCTACTGCACACACGCCCGCTGCTGAGCAGACCCCTATCCCTTCACGTCTCGTGATGGCGACTGGAACCTCGATATCTGGGGACGCAGGCGAGTCCTGGGCCCGGGGGCAGCAGGACCCCCGAGAACCGTATCGCTTGGCTTCACCGAGCCCCTCCTGCGGCAACAGGTCCTAGCATCTCTAGGCCCCTCTGCCAGGCCTGAGCCTGGACCCCTGCCTAAGGGAGCTCAGTGGGGCTTCCACCCCCAAAGTGTCCGTTCCAGCTTCTGAGCCTCGGACTCAGGTCGTTTTCCCTTCCCTCCTCCAGAAAATCTCATCCCTCTTCTGCACCCATCTCCAGGGCTCAGGTCCTTGTACAGACGGCCGTGTCTCGTGGCCCCTTCGGACAGGGAAGACAGGCACCCTCCTCTCCCGGGTCATCCCAACAAAGCCTGGATGAAAGGACCAGAATGGGGGGGAGGGATGGAGAGAAGAGCCTGTCCCCGCCCCCCCCCCCCCCCCCCGCCCCTGCTTCACAGGGTGTGGTCCCAGCAGGGGTCAGGCTGCAGGTGGAGGAGCAGGAGAGAGAGATAAGACAAGCGGAGCCCTAGCCGCACACACGGAAGACCCGGCCCCAGTCCCTCCCGCTTGCCCGGCACCGCCACCGGGAAGTCTGCAGGCTGTGCCAGGCGGCGGCGGGGCCGGGGGCTGGGGCCGACCAGCGACACTGTGAAAACCGCGCGACCAGCCCTGCTGGGGCAGGACCCAGGGCGACGACTCCGTAAGATGCACAAGTAAACCCAAAATTCGCAGGGCACCGGGGCGAGGCCCGGGCCCCTCAGCCACCCTGCTGTCTGGAGAGGACGGGGGAGAAGGCGGGGTGGCAGGCAGAGGGCAAGGGCTGACGGAGGAGCCAGGCGCTGGCACCCGGCCAAGGGAGTGGCCCGAGGTGCAAACGGGGGGTTAGGAGAGTTGTGAGCCCAGGAGTCTCTCGATGGCCGCGTTGACGTCCCCTCCCGTGGCGATCAGGGCCTGCAGGTTGGCCTCGCGGTTGATGAAGCCCATGGAGTTGAGCTGCTCCAGCTGCTGCTGGAACCTCACTTCCGGCGTCTGCACCTGCAGAGGACGGGCCTCGTGAGGGGGCGCAGGGCCACCCCCGGGGCCTGTACGAGCCTGAGGTCTATGGCGCACAGCAGGAGACCGGCAGGTCCTTCCCCAACATCCTCAGGCTCAGCCAGCGGGCAGGGAAGGGTGAGCCACAGACAGGGCCACGGAGCCTGCACCCCACGTCAGTGAACGACCGTGTAACTGAAGGTGGGGGGGTGTCTTTCTGAACATTTCAGAGTAACAGACGGGCCTAGAGCAGCCTATATTCCTCCCATCCAAGTACCAACCAGGCCTGACCCTGCTTAGCTTCCAAGATCAGGCGAGATCGGGCGCGTTCAGGGTGGTATGGCCGAAGACGAGCAGCCTATATTCCCAATCACTTTCCATCGCTCCCTGAGAGGTTAAGGGCACTCCAGAAGTGAAACGGTCTGGGCTCAGGGCGTGGCAGGGTCTACACAGTGTCCTCCCCTGGTCCTGCCCCCCCGTCTTCAGGCAGGGAGCCAGACTGAAGGTCAGGGAAGGGCCTCAGGAAACAAGGAACCTGTTTAATCACGTTTAGCCAATCAACAAACACCGTTGTTTACAGAAGAGAAGGCTTTTTGTTTCTGACATTCTTATAAACATCTCCTGGAAATGCTTTCCCAAACGGCGTTGGGCAAACACCAGCCTTGGTCATGAAGGAGCTCCGCAGTCACAGGCCACCCAGCCTCTGACAGGACGAATGCACAGTCCTCAGAAGAAAAGGATGTGCCAAGGGTCACAGAGGCCCCTTAACGTGCGGCACAAGAGCCTTCTCCAGTGTCGGGTGCTGCTTCTCATCACGGTCTACAGGCTCTAGGCCAGACTGGACCTTGGTCCAACCCTTCTACAGGGTTCTGAAGAACAGAGCTGGGTAGGGGCGCCTGGGTGGCTCAGTCGGCTAAGCCTCCGACTTCAGCTCAGGTCATGATCTCACGGTTTGTGGGTTTGAGCCCCGCGTCGGGCTCTGTGCTGACAGCTAGTTCAGAGCCTGGAGCTGCTTCAGATTCTATGTCTCCCTCACTCTCTGACCCTCCCCTGCTCATGCTGTCTCTCTCTCTCTCAAAAAACAAAACAAAACAAAACAGAGCTGGGCACACTTACATTTCTGTTAAAAGAGTTCTCCCAGATGAGTTACAGAGGCCAGAGAAAGGTTAAGGGCCTCACCTGAGGTCAACCCTACTCCTCCTCGAATCCACTGGCCTTGACTTTGCGCCCCAGGGCTCTAGTTACCTCGGCCCCGAGAACCCTCTTCTCCAGTCTCAGAGCTGGAGGCTGCGTTAATCACCAAAGGACCCTGTGACAGCAGCGGTGGCTGCACAGTGTGGGGGTTAAGGTGCACATTCAGAGCTCGCATGCCTTGGCTCCGTTACTTACTGTCTGTGTGACTCTGAGCAAGCCACTTACTCTCTCTGGCCTTCCGTTTCCCCCTTTTATAACACAGAGAAAGCGGCTTCTTTCCAGGGCTGTTGTGAGGAATTGAGCAAATGTGCTCTTGCGCACAAGGCATTAGAAGGGCCCCTAGCGTCCGGTAAGTTCTATCATTACTCTCATCTCCATTTCACAGCGCAGCCAGCCAACGTAGGGAAGGTGGCAACCTGCCCTGCGGGAGGGGTGGGGGGTCATGCTGGCTCCAAACCTGCCTGGCTGTTTCCAGGGTGCCCCCCACTCCCTCCCGCGGCCCCGCTTACCTGGGAGTTCCCACCCCCGGCCAGCAGCTGGACCATCTGCTGCATGAGGTGCTGCTGGGCACTGGGAGCCCCCGCGGGAGAAGGCGCGGCGGGGGGCGCTGGTGAGGAGGTGGGGGCCTCGGGGGCAGGCCCGGTGTCGCCGCCCGCTGGGGTCGCCGGGGTCCGGGACATCCCGAAGGAGCCAAGGCTGCAGGCAGGAGAGACCAAGGGGCGGGAGGCGGCCTCTGAGAAACAGACGGGAACGCGAGGCCCAGAATGCCCCGCGCGGGAAGCACAGCGCAGACCCCAGGGCGGCGGGGGCGGGGCTCGGCGGGAGGCGGGGCCAGCGCCCGCGGCCCCGCCCCAGGCCCCGCCCCCGCGCTCACCTGGGAACCAGCCCGGGGGCCTCGGTCTGCAGCGTGTGCAGGCCCTGCTGGATCTGCAGCAGCGCCTGCATGGCGCGCGGGTTGGTGAGCACGGACAGGGACTCCGGGTTCTGCATCTGCCGGGAACAGGCGAAGGAAGGCAGGGGTGGCGGGACCAGGAGGCCACCTGGACGGGGTCCGGGGCTCTGCCCTGCCCTTCCTTCCCCCAGCCCCCCCACGCGACCCCCTCCCCGGCCTCCCGGTACCTGGCCCACCTGCTGCAGGAAGACGGGGAGCTGGAGGCGGAGCTGCTCCTGCAGCTGGGGGTTCCCCGCAAAGAGCGGCACGTTCACCATCATCTGGGGGGTGAAGGCAGGAGGGAGGCCCGGGCCTCAGGAGCCCCGGGCCTGCTTCCCTCGGCACCCCCACCGCAGTCGGAAATCTGGGTCTCTGTGCAGACCGAAGGCCTCCGAGGGGCAGTGAGAGGAAACGGCTTCAAGCCAGGGCTCACGGCCCCGCGTCTGGCGTTGACGGCAGGCGGTGTCCCCAAGTACAGCGCTCACTGGGCACCACCCCACGTTCTGGGCGCTATACTCGTATTAGCTCACTGAGCCTCCATGACGCCGTGAGGGCGGGGCCGCGGCCACGGCCACGTACAGGTGAGCCAACTGGGAGGCTCGGGACTGGCTGCGCTCACGCAGCGAGGGAGGGCGGGGCGGAGACACTGGCCCAGGGGCCCACGCTGTCCGGCTCCGGGTGGCTCCGACCTGAACGGGCCCCCCCACCACACGCCGTACCTGAGCAGCGAAGTCGGGGTTCTGGGCGAGCGTCTGCATCATGCTGCGCATGTAGGGCGCGGAGATGACGTTCTGCATCAGCTGGGGGTTTTCTGAGATTTGCTGGAGCAGGGCCTGCATCTCGGGGCTGTTGAACACTCCTAGCACAGGGGGAAGACAAGAGACAGGGGGTCCAGATGGAAACCAGATGCCCCTCTTCCACTCCCTTACTTCCGATGTTGAGCATTTACTGAGCGCAGACGGGCGGCGAAAAACGGCCCCCAGTTCAGGGGCATGGGCCCCAGCTCCCGCCTGGCTTCAGCCCGGCCCCTCTCCCCACTGCTCTACTACGGACAAGCAGGTTGGAAACTGGGTCTCATTTGCAACCCCCACCCCCGCCCCCCCTTCCCCGTTACTGGAAAGGGTCTGACGGAAGTCACATAGACTCGTGGTTGGCAGTCTTTCTTAGTGGCAGAGGCCCTTTCCTCAAACCAGATGCCACTCTGATACCAACTGTGACAACGGTCTGGCTGGAGCCCCTCCCACTGGGTCCTTCCTCCTTCGGGGGAAAGTCCGGACCTCAGCACAATTTGAAAGCCATGGATCACTAAGGGGACTGGAGCGCACAGAGGCGCCCCCCACCCCCAGGATATCTACCGGAGATGTCCCCGGGGTCACATGTACAGTCACAGGCCAGATAAGGGGGCATCCCCAAGTTGTAAACACACCCCCCCCCGTCTGTCCGTGGCAGCTCTGCACATCCTTCTCCCCCAGCCTCACACCTGCCTGTCCCTGGGAGTGCCGATTCCTCCCACACCCTCCTCCCCAGGCTGACCCACTTCCCCTGGATGGTATCAGCAGTGCTGAGAGCTTAGGAGTGGGGCCTGCTTTCCTCTGTGCCGTCCCTTGGGCTGCTCCGGGGACGGCAGGCCACAGCCCAAGCCACCCCTCATCCCAAGGGGGTGGAGCTTCTGTCCCGGGCTGCAGACCCCTGCTCTGCGGCTTCAGCACAGGCTCACCTGTCTTCGGGATGCTGCAGCAGTGTGAGCCCCATTCAGTCCTGGGGCAGAGGGACTACCCTGGTGACCCCACTAAACTCCTTCCAGCCCAGGACATACCTGACCCCAGGCTAGCCGCATTGATCCCAAAGGGGTTGGAGACTGTCGGGTGCACCTGGCTGGTCCCCGATCCTCCGGTGCCCTCCCCCCCGGACCCGGGGGCCTGGGAGGTGGGGGGCGAGGGGCTCCAGGGGTTAGGGAGGGGCTCTCGGTTCTCAGTCCGCAGAGGCTGGGAGGACGAGCTGTCGGAGTTCCCGGCCAGGGAAGAGAAGGGGTTGTTGCCAAACTGGGAGGAGGGAAAGGTTCTGGGTTAAGGACGGAAACAAACCAGGGTGAGGGCTCGGCCCCCCCACGCCTCTCCCCTAACAGCCTCCCCTCCCCGGGAGAGGGAGGCAAGTGTGAGACCCCAGAGGCCCTCAGCTCCAGGTCTGGCCTCCAGGCAGGCAGCCACACCATCATCTTGCAGGGTGGCAGGTGGCCAGTGTGGGAGCCGCCAGGGGATGACGAAACCCCTCGGGTAGCTAGAAACTTCCCTCCTCCCCCCAGGGCTCCAAAGATTTGGTCTCTAGTCTCCCCTGGGCCTGTGGTACTTTACATACACCTTCTCATCGTGGAAGGACAGATCTGTCTTCCTCAGGCATTCAAGGGCACAGGCCAAGGTCACCTTGGCACACCACCCTTCCCCTGACACTAGTAGGTGCTCAATAAATAATCGTTGGCTTGCCGGGAGCTGGCTGGCTATTCAGCCCTTGTCTGCCTCTAGGGGGCGCCCTGTCCAGAGGCCTTGGCCCAACAGGACCCCCCCAGAGCCGAGGCACTCTGTCCCTCTGAGCACACGCAGGGGAGCCCCTCAGGCGCGCTCGTCTCAGGCTGGGCGTGCCCTCCTTCCACTGCCTCCCCGACGCGGTCTCCTCAGCCTCGTTCCTTCAGCTACACAGGCCCCTCGGCACCAAGCCGCCCACTTTCCCCCGGGATGGCCTCAGGGTCGGCACCGCATCACAGGCCGTGCCGCCCAAGGTGGCACCCGAACTTCCTCTGGATCCCGCAGCACCAGGAAAGAGCTCTGTCTGGGGCTGTGCTCGCCAAGGGGGTCCACGCCCCATTTTCCTGCTCTGGCCCATCCTGAGGTCCTGGGTGGTCCTCACGTCCGCAGCCTGGCCCCCTCCTCACTGCCAGGCTTCCTGTTCATCCAGAGCGGGTTGTGGGGACCAGAGTTAGCCAAGGCCCTCCTGCTCTGCCTTCCCCTGCCTTACCTGATGCCCGCTGGGATGACGGCCAGCAGGCCAGGGTCCATGCAGCCCAGCCTCAGGCTCTGTCCCTGTTTCACACTTCCCGTGCCCGTAACTCGCCTGGCACCCGCCCATCGCCACTGCCGGGTTCTGGGCCCCCGGGTTTTCCCTGTGCTCTCTATGGACTGAATCTCTTTCTGAGCCCCCACGGGCAATCACAGCTGCAATTTATTGAGCACCTACTATGCACCGGGCATGTTTCTTTAATGTTCACGGTAGCCCTCCAATGTATCAATTCTCAAAGTGTGGTCCTGGGACCCCTGCAAGGCTTAACACCAGTTTTATTCTGAGATGCCATCTGCCTTTTTTCACTCTTGTTTTCACAAGTGTTCAATGGCGTTTTCTGGAGGCTACGTGACATGTAATGCTGCACCTGACCGAGCGCAGAAGCAGAGCTGGGCCCGCGGCAAGCCAGATGGCGAGGGGGTCTGCAAAAGTTAGAACAGGGCCACTCTCCTCTAAAGTTTTGTTTTGGAAAATTAAGTTATTTTTTAAGCGAATGTGCTTTTTATGTTAATGTGTAGTGGGTTTACTGTTGTTTTAAAACGAATTAATCAACATTCTGTAAGTTTCTCAGTCTCAATTTCAAATACAGTGGGCATCGATAGACCCAACCCACAAAAACAAAACTTGTTGGGGTCCTCAGTAATTCTTAGGCGTAAATAAAGGGGTCCCGAGGCCAAGAGGGTGGAGAACCGCCACTTTATGATGTCGCCTCTGTTTTGAAAACGTGGATGTGGGGCCTGGGGGGCTCAGTCAGTTAAGCATCCAAGTTAGGCTCAGGTCATGATCTCACGGTTCATGGGTTCGAGCCCCGCGTTGGGCTCTGTAGTGACAGCTCAGAGCCTGGGGCCTGTCTTCGGATTCTGTGTCTCCCTCTCTCTCTGACCCTCCCTTGCTCATGCTGGCTGTCTCTCTCTCTCTCTTTCTCAGAATTAAATACATTAAAAAAATTTAAAAAGAAAAGAAAACGTGGATGCTAAGACTCAGAAAGGTTAAGCAACTAACTTAAAATTGCGCCGCTAACAATGGTGGGGCAGGGATTTGAACCTAGGTTTGTTGATCCCAAACATCTGTTCCTTTAGTTATTCCAGTGATTCTTACAGGTTAATGTGCATCAGAATTAGCCGGAGGGCTTGTTGTAAGCCTTTCTGGGCTGCTTGGGTTATTATTATTTTTTTAAAGATGCATGCATTACCTTGCTATCCATTTTTAATTAAATACTTAAATAAAACTTAAAGTAAATAAGTTTTTTTTAAAAACTCAGAGTTGATCCCGACAAGCACTTTCTAAGAGTTGAAAAGAGCAATGCCAATAACCAAGAAGCAGGGCGCCTGGGGGCTCAGTCGGCTAAGCGTCCGACTTTGGCTCAGGTCACGATCTCCTATGATCATGTGGGTTCAAGCCCCGCATCGGGCTCTGTGCCGACGGCTCAGAGCCTGGAGCTGCTTCAGATTCTGTGCCTCCTTGTCTCTCTGTTCCTCCCCTGCTCATGCTCTGTCTCTCAAAAATAAATTTAAAAAGTTAAGGGGCGCCTGGGTGGCTTAGTCGGTTAAGCGTCCGACTTTCGCTTAGGTCATGATCTCGCGGTTCGTGGGTTCGAGCCCCGCGTCGGGCTCTGTGCTGACTGCCAGCTCAGAGCCTGGAGCCTGTTTCAGTCTGTGACTCCCTCTCTCTCTGACCCTCCCCTGCTCCGCTGTCTCTCTCTCTCTCTCTCCTATAAATAAATAAAANGTCTGTGACTCCCTCTCTCTCTGACCCTCCCCTGCTCACGCTGTCTCTCTCTCTCCTAGAAATAAATAAAAAAAATAAAATAAAATAAAAAAGTTAAAAAGTTAAAAAAAAAAAAAAAGAAAAACGAGGAAGACATAGGAGAATGGGGCAGGGGGTTGCTCTACCAGGTGCCCAGACTTAATTAAGACAATGTGGTATCACTGTCAGGACAGACAGACCAGCAGGACCGCGTACAGTCAGGAAGACACACTTATTTGTGGAGACTTGGGGTAGGACAGAGGCGGCATGAAGACAGGGACCTGCTGGGACAGCACCGGCCACGCAGGACGTGGCACCTCGTGCGTAGGGAAAGAGTAACTTGAGGTCCCACCCTCCCCCCGGGCCCCTGGTTTGGGGGGAGGGGGTGTTCAGTTTGTGAAAATGCATCAAGCTGTACGCTTATGTGCACCTTTCTGAAGCTGTATTATTCTCCAATAACACATTTTTTTTTTTTAAATATTTTATTTATTTCTAGGAGAGAGAGAGAGACAGCATGAGCAGGGGAGGGCCAGAGAGAGAGGGAGTCACAGATTGAAACAGGCTCCGGGCTCTGAGCTGGCAGTCAGCACAGAGCCCGACGCGGGGCTCGAACCCACAAACCGCGAGATCATGACCTAAGCGAAAGTCGGACGCTTAACCGACTAAGCCACCCAGGCGCCCCTCCAATAACACATTTGTAAAAAATGTTTTTAAGAAGCAGGTTAAAATTATCTGAACAGCAGGATGCCATTTCTATGAGGCTTAAAAATATGCATAACAATACTATATGTTATTTATGGATACAAACGTAGGCCATAAAAGGATCAAGGCGGTAAACACCGGCTTCTTGGTGGCAGTTAGCGCCAGCGAGAGAAAGAGCCATAAACTGGGGCAGGGCTACATGAAGCTGCAATTCTTTCTGTGAAGGCTTATTTGCAGATATAAAAGATGCCCAGGAAAATATAAAAAACACTAACAACAGTCACGTCTGGGGTAGAAAAGAGGTGGCTGGGAGACGGACTAGGTCGGGTCCCTTTTGTTTACTTTGTGTCACTTCAGAACTCTGAAGCGTGTGAATGTTTGCATCATGTATTTAGTGTAAATTAAAAAAAAAAAGAACCCAAAATGCACGGAAACTATACATGGCAACACGTCAGGGCAACAGGGACATGAAAGAATGCGGATTTTCGTCTGCACTTATTATATATTTGGAAGAATCCATAGGCAGTTTTGAAAGTGCATATTCCCAGGGCCTGATTCCAGAGACTGAGTCAGTAAGAGGCTCGAAGGTGGGGACCAGGGGTCTGACGGTCAAGGAGCGCCCCGGGTGGTTCTGATGCAGGTGATCCGTGGGCCACACTTGAGACTGCCCGCCCCACGGCCTCTGAGCCCCCCACCCCTGCAAGAAGCTGTCAGATGATTTGCACTCCACACCCCACCCGCTTCCCGGGGCGGGGAGCGGGGGATCCTGCTACCTTCCGCCCCGTCCCCATGCCAGGCCGGACCGCCCCTGCCGGCGCTCTGAGAAGTCAAGGCCCACTGTCGGAGGGCCGCGTGGGGAAGAGGCTGGCTTGGGTCCGGGGACAGGGACTCCTGAGCCCCAACGGCCCTCCCGCAGCCCGGCCCCTGGTCCCACCTGTTCCCGGGCAGCGCTGAACATCGGCTCTTGGATGTCCGTGTACATGCGCCGGAGGGCGTTATAGCCCCCGGGGATGCTCTCCAGGTTGCTCAGGGCCCGGTCCTGGTTCCGCATCATTTCTTGCATCATGGCTGGATTTCGAGCAAGCTCCATCGTCTGGTGGAGAGGGAGGGAGAGAGGCAGGAAGAACCCAGAGCCAGGGGGGCACCAGGCTTGGACAGGGGTCGGCCTCGGCACTAGGGTCCAGGGCCCAGGAGCTGCCCCACAGCGGCAGGGGGGCAGAGAAATTCCTTCTTCTACTGTCATCTTGGCTCTGCCCCTGCCTCAGGGGTATTCTGCCAGGCTTTCTGTGCTGTGGTACAATGATCCGGAGGGGGTGAGGACAGCTTCCCTTCCTCAGGTCCAGGAGGCCCTCAGAAGGGCCAGGGAGCAAAAGGAAGTTGAGTAGGAAAGGACATGAGGAGGCGGAGGAGCCGCAGAGGAGAGTAACGTCGAGCACCTGCGGCACACGGTCCCCGGGCTAAGTAATTCACACAACGGAAGTCACGTGCTCCCCATGACAATCGTCCCAAGGAGATACCTCTGTCCCTATTCTGCAGACGGGGAAACAGGCTGAGACTCACCGGGGGCGCACAGGCAGTTAGTGGTGGGGCCAGGTTTTGAGGCCAGATTGCTCTGTCTGCCCACGACCATACTGTGGTTCCCGGAAGGTGACCACACGTTGGGGAGGGAAAGGATTCACGCTGGGGCCACACGACCAGCACCCTCTATCCCCACCCCCAGGGCTCTGGCCTGGCCAAACCTTGAGAAACCTGCAGACGGGATGGGGGCGTTCTCTCTGGAGCCAAGGGCTCCCTCTCAATAGGGGCTGGCCTGGGCCAACTCCCGGGGCAGCAGTGCCTGGTGGGGACAAAGGGCGCCCTGCCCGGGATGCCTGCCCCGTCCCTACTCCCAGACCCCCGCACGGGCTCTCTAAAACACCCTTCCGCCTAAGCCCGGGCCCTGACTCCTTACCCCGTAATCCATTCATTCATCAAGTGTTTCTGGACTGACTCAAACACCAGGAGCCGTTCTAGACAGTGAAGAAAACACTCGCCAATCCTTGCTCTGAAGGCACTTATCTCCTGGGGAGCCCAGTACTGGTGCCCACAGCTCCACTGATGTCACCTATGCTCGTCCCCTGAGGGCCTGGGCCATGAAACAGAGCTGCCAAAGACCGACACAAAACCCTCGCTGCCAGGGTCCCGTGGCCCCCAGCTCTGCCCAGCCACGACACTCCCCGGATACCCTACTATCTTTTACATCCGGGCCTTTGCACTTGCTGTCCCTCAGGCCTGAACACTTTCATCTTTTTCTTCCTCTGGCTCACAGCTTGGGCGACGCTTCCTCCAGGGCCTTCTCTGGGCTCCGGGTGGGGTCAGGAGCCCTGCTCTGAGGGACTCCTGCGACTACAATAGCACCAACCACACTGCATTATAGTTGTGTGCTTTCTGGTCCCGTTTCCTTTTGAGACCAGAAGTTGCTGGAAAGCTAGGCCTGGGCCTTTTCGCCACTACGCCCCCACTGTTCAAAACACGGCTGTTGGATGAGCAGGTAGAGAAGCCAAGGCAGGACGAGGTGGGAAAAGTCCGGCGTGGCCGGTGTCCTGCCCGTCCGCGCCCCGGCCTTCCCTTGCGCTTACCTGCCTCATGAGCTCCGGGTTGTTGAGCATGTGGCTGATCTCAGGGTTCCGCTCCATCAGCTGCTGCATCTGGGGGTTGGCCATGATCATGTGACGCATCAGGTCGGGGTTGGACATCATGTCCTGGACCAGGGGGTTCTCCATGATCTGCGACAGCATCTCGGGGTTGGACATCAGTTGTCTCTGCATCTGCTGTTGCAGCTCCATAAAGTTGGCGGAGCCCAGGCCCAGGCTGCCCAGGCCCAGGAGGCCCCCGAAACCAGCTGCGGGGAGGGGGCAGGGTCACAGCCGGCCGCCAAACCCTGCCCCCCACCCGGCGTCAGCCACTGAATTCAGGTCTCCACGACGGGCCCTGTCTGCTTCTCGCATCTCCCCTTTAGAAGCATCTCCCCTTTGCAGCCCTTCCCCTGACCCAAGCCCTGGCGCACTGCCGGCAGAGCAGACCGCGACCTCTCCGGAAGCAGCGTCGGCCCGGCACCGAGCAAAGAGGGTGGCCAGCGATGGGCTGCTGAATGAGCATAAACATTCCCCAGCTGGCTGCTGCTGGACCCAGCTTATTCCCAGACTCCCCTATCCTCACCCCGCATTCCCCACATCCTCAACCTCAGTTCTTCTGTCCCTCTTAACATTCACCCATGCGCCCCTCCTCTGGGAGGCCCTCATGGACTGATTTCCTCCCCTTCTCCACTCAAGCACCATGTCTGGAACCCTATGTCCAGGGGTCCCCAGTCCCCATCAGACCAGGAGCAGGGCCCGGGCTTCTGCCTCCCCTTGGCTCTCCCCCGCTCCCGAGCCCAAAGCAGGGCTGTGGCCTCTCCCTAAGGCTTACAGAGTATGGACGCAGTAGCACTGGGGGGCCCCTCCCCAGCCCCCGGGGAGGGCCCCCCCCCACTGCTCCTCCGGCTCCCGCTGCCAGCATCCGAAGGGGCGCTGCCAGAGGTGGAGGGCTGGGCAGGGGCTGTGGGCGAGGCGGGCGTGGTGGAGGGTGCGGAGGCAGGGTCTGGAGTGGAGGGGGAGGAAGCTGTGGTGGCGGCGGGATCTTGAGCCCTGAGGACAGAGAAATGAAGTGCCAGCAAAGTGAACTCCAAAGGGATCTCGGAGCCTCTACTGCCTCTACTACCCCATCGCAAGCCACCTCCCCAGCAACCCTCAGGCGGGGGTGGGGTAATGCCGGGGGCAGTTAGTAACTGGGCGGAGGGAGAAGCTAGTAAGGCTGCCTCCAGGGCATCCTGGGACGGGAGTCCTGTCCCCTCAAGGGAGACCCTGGGGCTTGGCAGGGCCCTCCATGTTCAGCTGCGTGCCGGGTGAGACAGGTGGGGACAGGAGGCCCAGTCAGAAGTCGGAGGTGCCTCTCTCCCACTTACTTCTGAGGGGTCTTGATGACCAGGTGGACAGTGAGCCCATCCTTGATCCCGTGCTGGTGCAAGGTGTCCCCGTCCTTGAGAATCTTGCCTGCGAAGATCAGGACCAGCTGATCCTGCTGAGCCTTAAACCTCCTGGAGATCTCCTCTTTGAACTGTGGTCAAGAGGCAGAGGTCACTGCAGACCCTCCCTGGGCTCCACCCACCAGGGACCCTGCCTCTAGCCCGGGAAGTCCCTTCTGTGGTCTCAACTCCAGCCGTCCTGAGACAATAAACAGCCCCGGTGTTAACCAATGAGAAGGCCCGGGTGACGGTCCCCTCTCAGCCCAACCCCAGGGTCTCCCATCCCAGGAGGCCCCTGCTGCTCCCTACCACCCCCTCCTCATTCCCTCCACCCAGCTCCCTGTGAGGGCCCTGCCCTGCTGGCCCCTGCCCGCCCCCCGCCCCCCCGCAACAGCTTTCCACCCAGGCGCTGTCTCCCTGGCCTTCCGTTCTGACCCCCCATCTCCTCTCCGCACACCCAGCCTCTGGCAACAACTAGGACAAACACACATCCCTGTTATTTAAAACAGCACTGACTCCTCAGGAGTTTAAGAGTTTCAGCCCCACGAGATACGTATGAATCATTATCTCCATTTTAAAGATGAGAAAGCTGAGGCTCAGGGCAGTCATGTAACACGCACTGGAACTCGGGACTGACCCCAAAGCCCCAGCTCTTGACCAAACACTCGGTCTCTCAATTAAAGCTGACTTCAAATTCAGCTGGGCAGGGCAGAGAATGTAAGTTCTGGAATGTAGCCACTGTACAAGGGGAGAGGGGACGGTGATGGCACTGAAGACTGGCTTGGGGGAGACTGAGACTCCCCAAACCCATCAGCCCTCCCCTCCAAAACACACCCCAACAAACCAAAACAGACACTCAGTAAAAAGAGTGCACTTGCTCAGCAAAGGCGGCCTCCGGCTCGGCTCGCTTCCTTCCAACCAGATGGCCTGGGTTAAGCCCCGCCTGTGTGAAACCGTGCAGCGGCCACAGGAGGTGCGAACTCAGGCGAGGCTCCCCCATTCACTCATTTAACACACTTTTATTGAGCACCTACTGCACACCGTAAGCCCCAGAGGGGCCGAGGGCCGACTGTAACCACCTGATTTGGGAAGGTAGGAAGGATACGGGCCCCGGGGAAATGCTCCCCCGGCGCCCCGCGTCCCAGCACCCGGAGGCGCCCCCCGCCCGCTCCCCTGGCGCAGCGCGGTGCCCGGAGCCCGCCCGGCCTCGGCGCCCTGGCCCCCGGCCGTTCCCCGCGGCGCACGCCGCCCTCAAAGCCCGGGTCCTTCCCCTGCGCGGTGCCAGGTGCCCCCTCCCCACTCTCCGCCACGCCCCCAGCCCAGGCCACAAGGCGCGCCCCGGCCTCGCGTCCGCCGCACGCGCCGCGCTCGCCCGCTCCCCCGCGCCGGACGCCCCCAGCCCCGCTCCGCGCCTCCCGCCCCTCCGGGAGCCTGCGGGGCCGGGGCCCCCGCCCGCCGCCCCGCCGCCCCGGGGCCACCCCTCTCCTCGCCGACCCCTCCTCCGCGACCCTCGCCGCGCTTACTACCTCCTTGACGGAGGCTCGATCGCAGATCACGATTTCCTCCTTGTCCTTGGGGGTCTTGACGGTGACCCGAATGGGGGGCCTGGCCTCAGCCCCGCTCGGCTCCGCCATGCCGCCGCCGCCACCCGGCCGCCCGCCAGCCCGCCCCGGCTCCTCCTCCTCCTCCTCCTCCTCCTCCTCCCCGCCCGGCCGCCCGCCCGGCCGGCTCTGCTCCGGCCTCCGCCCCTCCGCCCCTCCGCCCCCCCTGCCCTGCCCTCCCCTCCCCGCGGCCGCGCCGCCCTCCGGACCGGCGGCGCCCACAGCGCCCCGGGCGGCCTGGGGGGGCACTGCAGCCGGGGCCGCGCCGCCGCGCCCGGCCCCTCGGGGCGGGGCGGGCTCCCCGCGACAGCCCGCAGCCAGCCCAGGCCGGCCGGCTCCGCGGGACCCCCGCTCCGGGACACCGCGCCGTCCCCGGCACCGCGCTGGCTCCGTTCCCGGGCCCTTCCCGCGTCGGAGGCTGGATTCGCCGACGTCCGGACGTCCAGCCACCTCACCTCTAGGACCGAGTGTGCCCCGAGGTCGTGGCCCGCACGACGCTACTCAGGACGGCTCGAGGCCTGGGTTCGGCCGCTGCGGCCTTTCCGAGCCTCGGTCTCAGGCCACAGGGTTGTGCGTAACGGAGGAAACTGCTTTCAAAAGTAACAAACGTGTGCCTGACACATTCGGGGACTGCTGTTTTCAGTTACTGGTCGGGGACTGTCAAGCGGGCACGGTGACGCCTCTGCCCCCGGGGAGTGGTCACACGTCCTTCCAGCGCTGCCACTGTCCTTTTCGCTCCCGCTCTTTTCCCCCCTCAACCGCGTGGTCCCCCGGGAAAGGCGAACTACAGTTCCCAGGGTGCGCCGCGGGGCCGCACCGAACTACGACTCCCGGCGCCCCCCGCGGCGGGGCGGCGTTGCGTCGCCACCGCGGAGCGCGGCCGGGACCTCCGGGTCGCGCGGCGTTCCGGAGCGGCCGGGAGCGCGGGGAGGTGCCGGCGGAGGCTCGCGGGAGGTGGCTCGGGGGCTGGCGCGGAAGTCGGGGCGCGGGAGCCGCAGGCATGCTGCGTCCCAAGGCTTTGACCCAGGTGTTGAGCCAGGCCAACACAGGGGGCGTCCAGAGCACGCTGTGAGTGCAGTGCGGACGGGGCGGGCGAGCGGCGAGCCCGGGGCGCCCCGGGGGAGGGTCTCCGGCACGGGAGGAGGGCGGGGCGGCCGCGGCCGGAGGCGTGGGGGCGGGGGGAGGCCGGCGCGAGGCTCCCGGGCACGCTCTGGACGGGCTGTGCCCAGACGCCTGCTTTCTGCAAGCGCCCCGGCGGGAGGTGGGGCTTTTTTGTCGCCGCTGCCGGCACGTCCGACCCCTCGCCGCCGCTCGCCAGGCTGCTGAATAACGAGGGCTCTCTGCTGGCCTACACCGGCTACGGGGACACGGACGCGCGGGTCACCGCGGCCATCGCCAGCAACATCTGGGCCGCCTACGACCGGAACGGGAACCAAGCCTTTAATGAAGACAATCTCAAGTTCATCCTCATGGACTGCATGGTATGGAGAGCAGAGCCACTTCCTCTGTCCCCCAGGGGATCCCCGTGGGGCGACCTGGTCCCCATCCTGGAAGGTTGGAGTGGCAGGGACAGGGCCTCTGAGGGCTGGTAAGAGTTGGTCTGCGCAGCATTACGGTGGGGCAGGACCCTCTGCCTCAAGGGGTGGTGGGGAAGGAGCCAGGCACCTGGGCTCCTGGGCTCCTGGGCTCAGCCAGCCAGCTGACATTTGTGGAACCTCGGGTAAGTCACTCAACCTCTCTGAGCTTCTGTAGCGCATCTCTAAGGACACGGTAATACCCCGAACTCGCGTGCGTGCACACATGCACACAGGTTGTTGCGAAGAGCAAAAGAAAGGACATAACACCGTACAGTGCTGTCATCCAGATTCGAGGACTCACAGAAGCACAGCTGAGTCTCAGACTCGAGGCCTGTCCCTGCAATTTACAGAAAAGGGAGCTGCAGTCTAGAAAGGGGAAGTAGCCATTAGACTCTGAATTTCCAGGAAACAGAAGCTTTGTGTCTGTTGGGCCAACAAATATTCAGGTTCCCGCAGTGTTCTCCGGACTAGGAAAAAAGTAGCAAACAGGACAGACGAAAAACCGCAGCCCTAACTCCTCACAGAAGCTCACGGTTTTATGCATGCCGTAACATATGCCTAAGTTAAAATACTAGGATATTAGGTATTGAAAACGTGATGGGAAAGGAAGTGAGGTGGGGCGTATGGCAGGAACCATCTTACTGGAAAGGTGACATTTCATTATAAAGTTCTGAAGGAAGTTGGCAAGCCGTGTGGCTGTCTGGGGGAAGAACATTTCTGACCGAACAGCAAGTGTAAAGGCCCTGAGGCAGAGTAATATCTGGTCAAGGATCAACAAGGTTGATGTAGCTGTACAGCATGGGAATGGGGGAGGTGAGTAGAGGTGAGGCCAGAGAGGCAGGGAGTGCAGCACCTGGCTCCCAGCACACAGCAGATGCCCAGGGGAAGTTTGCCGAACCAAACCGAAAAGGCCCAAGAGTGAGCGCTCCCCTAAAGATTTCCACTGTAACCGGGCTGCCTACCTTACCCCCACCCCACGCCTAACCAAGGACGCCATTTCAGTTCAGCTGATGACTGCTCCTTGGTCCCTGACCTAGGATGGGTGCTGTAGAGCAATGACTTTCCAACATCTTGTCCACGCCTCAGCCCTTAGAAACGCCTGTTAGGTCAGAGCCCAGTACACCCGCCCCCCGCCCCAACACGCACACACTAAAACAAGTTTCACGAAACAGTACTTCTCTTACCACATGCGGTGCGCTCCGTTTCTCTTCTTTTTAGTGGTGATCCACCTCTTTACTGATCTAACCCTAGAGTCAGACCTGCGATTTGGAAAACATTACCATAGGAAGAGAGAACTCTACCTTGGGCTGTGGCTCCCAAGCTCCTTGCAGCGTCTGTGGTTGGGGTGAACCCTTAGTAAAAACATCACCTGCTTGGACAGCCCTTTGCGGTTTTAAATCCCCCTCCTGTGTACCCTTACTTGCTGGCATGATGTGGGGTCACAGAGAGAAACCAAGTTGCTGGGAGGTTGAGTTTCCCACAGTAAGTAAGTAGGGGGCCGTGCCGAAGCTGGAGTCAGAACCCAGGATCCCGTGTCCAGGGCTGTGGCCAGAGCCCCTGGTCTGCAGCTCCTGTCGTGCGCAGGGCAGGGAAGGAACAGTCTTTCTGAAGAGGAGCCCTTGGGAAAAGAATGGGCTGAAGGTGCCAAGCAGAGCGTCACATCCCACGATCTCACCCCCACCAGGAGGGCCGTGTAGCCATCACGCGGGTGGCCAACCTTCTGCTGTGTATGTACGCCAAGGAGACCGTGGGCTTCGGGATGCTCAAGGCCAAGGTGTGTACGTGCTCATCTCTACAGCCCTGAGCCCAGGCTTGTGCTCTTCAGTGTCCCCTCTGTCCCCACCGCCTTCCTGGAGCCTGTGTCTGGTGGAGGCGGGGCACCCAGCGGCAGGAGCACGCCTGCCCTGGGACCCCTGTAGCGGCAGAGCTCGTGTGGGCCTGACTTCTGTCCCCTCCTGCAGGCCCAGGCTCTGGTGCAGTACCTGGAGGAGCCCCTCACCCAAGTAGCCGCGTCCTAGTGAGCCGCCTCGGCTGCAGCTGCGGGTCAGGAAAGATCAGTGACCATTCGGAGGGCCGGGGCTCTCTGGGGAAACCTTTCCGGGCTGTGCGGGGAGGCTGAGACTTTTTTCCAAGAATAAACTTGAACTCCTGTCTTGTGTGATGGCTGCTTTCGTGAATGGGAGGAGTCCGAAGAGGTGGGAAGGAGCAAGGATTGCTCTGGAGACTCTGGCCGCTCCTCATCTGCCCTCCGGCAGCCAGGCGGCTCCGGCAGCGATGCCTTTGGCCTTTCCGGCAGCGGGACTTACCGGCCTTGCTGCAGGGAGCGGTTTACCCACCTGACTGGCACAGCTTGGGTGTGCTCTCGAAGGAGCAGGACGCTGGTGGGGATCGTGCTGGACAATGATATTTTGGGGCCCTGCAAGTCCAGTGTCTTCCGGTCCCAACTTGGGGGGGGTGGTTGGAATGCCTTTTCTGCTCTTGGAGTTGAAAGAGTGCTTGCTAGCCACCCACACGGGGCCACTGCGTTCACAGACCCTCCAGGTCTCGGAGCCCTTTGCAGCCGGCGTGGCTTCACTATGGGGCCCGACACCCCGGGGTGGGAGTAGGAGGAATCCAGAAGCTCTCAAAGCCCTTCACCTCAGCTCCTTTCCTGCGCGCAAACTCCTCAGCCCATCCATCTACTGCTCCTGGTCTCCCCTTACCCTGGGTCCCTAGAGCAGGTGTGGACAGGGAGCCGCCAGCCCCGAGCCCAGCGCCACAGGAAGGGACCCATCCCAGGGGAGAGGTAGGAGGTGAGTTTCAGCCCCACCCAGGGTGAGGAGCACTGCCCATCCCAGGCCCTGGGCCACTGGGAGGAGCTGCTGCCAGAACTCTGGGAGCGATGGGCACCATCAGCCCCAGCCCTTCACCCCAACAGCCCTTCCCCGGGGGGCCCCCAGTCACCCCTCACCAGAAATCCTGAAGGAAAAGCAGGAGGCCGAGTAGGTTTCCGCTTCCTGGGAGGTTATTTCTCACTCACTGCTGGCTGCCCAGCGGGGTCCCGGGTCCCAGGAGCCTAGCAGCGTGGCTGCAGGGGCCGTCCGGGTCCCAGCTTCCCCTCCCTAACTCCCTCTACCCCGCCCCCCGCTGGCCTGTCCTGCCGCCGGAGCCCAGGCTGGGAGAGCAGACACCCAACCTGCCTAACCTGTCTGACGTCATCATCTCTCCGCCCACCTGGGCCCCAGGTCCGCCGCCTGCTCTTCCTGTTCTGTTCGTCCCTTGGCTTCCTCGCAGCACCCGTCAGTGCTCAGCCCCCCTGCCTGCGGAATTTCCTGACCCCCAATGAGAGGAGGCGCGGACCCAGGTCTCCGGAGAGCCGAGGGCCAAGGGCACTGAGTCAGCGCGTCGCCCCGTCACCTCTGTCCCCGAAGACACCTGTACCCTCCATGCGGAGCCAAGATGGGGAACAGAAGCGAGGAAGATTATAACTTTGTCTTCAAGGGTGAGTCGGGGTCTATAAAGAAAGAGACCAGCAGAGCCAGAAACGCCCGCTGGTCCTGTTTCTTTTTTTATCTCTCACCTGGACCCCCGAGGGCTCCTCATTCGCTTTGGATTAGAAAGAAAGCTGCAGGGAGTGGGGGAGGGTCCGGTGCCTGGGGCAAAAGTCCTGGGGCTCCCGGGAGGCCCTGCTGCTGTCAATAAGGACGCTGAGCGAGCCTGAGTGGGGCCGAGTTGGGCCCCTCTGCGCGGAGCCGAGAGGAAGCCCCCATCCCGAAGAATTGTCAGCCGCTGCCGCACAGGGGATGGAGGTCAGACTTCAGAGAGGACTTCCCTCCTGAGAAGACAGGCAAGAACCTCTGTGGAAGAAAGTCCTGTTTGGGGGCCCATGTGCAGGAAAGGAAAGAAAGGACAGCTCTGGCCATTTTGGGGCAAAGACGGAAGATCTCATACCTTGAGAGCGGGGTCTAATAGAACCTGGAAGACGGAGGGCTGGGGCCTCGCCCGCTGCCCCTCGGCAGCCCCTTTGGGCACTTGGGTTCAACTTGGCTGACCGTGGAAGCATGGCCTTTCCTCTCCTTTACCTCAGCCCCGACATGGGACCCGCTATGTCCCCCAGCCCCCACGCACCCCCACCCACGCCTCCTCCAGGGCCGGGCGGACCGGCAGAGCCATGATTCCCGGCCAGCCACCCCACCCCTCTGCCTCTCCCAGCCTTAGCCGCGCCCTCACTCAAGCTGGGACTCAGGCCGCCGGGGCCATGGGTGGGGGGTGGGGGGTCTGTGCTGTGCTGGCCTGTCTCCCAGGAAGGGGAGGCTGGGGCCGTGCTGCTACTAGAAACTGCTCTTTCCTGAGCTCTCAGCGTGTGCCCGTCCCCGGTTCCTTAGTCACTCTAACGACCCCAAAATGTATCTCTCATTTTGAAAGTAGGAGGCGCCAGGCGGACCGCGAGAGGTCAGCTGTGTCGGTTACCGGTTAGTGCAGGTTGGGGTCTCGGAAGCTGACGCTAAGACGTCTGGGGTATAAGATGTCTATTCTGGATCAACACCGGTACGAGGAAGGGAGCGGAAGCAAGACCGAGCAGGGGGAGAAGCATTGTGCAGCTCAGGGTCACAAAGCCTCAGCCAAGGGTGGGGAGCGTTGCCCTGGCCTTGCCTGGACGCCGGATGCGGGCGGCCCAGGACAGCCAGGGCCCCGGGCGAGGCCTCGCCCCCCCCAGCAGGCCGCCCACCGCAGTCTCTGCCCCTGGGCCGAGGCCCCTCCTGGAAGGCACCCCTGGGCTGCCCACCTCTGCGTTTGCCACACCGGCGGTGGCATCTGGTGCAGGGCACTTAACCCCAAGTGCCTCCGTTTCCTCGTCAGTGACAATGTGACAGTGTGACAACGCCAGCGCCCACCTCTGGCACCGCTGCAAGAATTACACGTGTTAATGCGTGTGAGGCCCTGGGGGCGGCGCCCGGCCAGGTCAGGCGCGCTATCAGTGCGAACCACGGCTGTCCCCGTTCCGCAGATGAGGACGCAACAAGTGGCCACAAAGCCCGTACTCAAAGCCAAGTCTGTCGGACCCCAAGGCCCTTGCCCTGAGCACCTTTTGGGCCCGAGGGGAGGGATAGGAGCTCACCCACCGGCAGGGGTGAGATGAGAATGAGGTTCCCAGTCGCGGGGAGGCAGGGACACACACCCACCCTGCTCCCAGCTCCTGCCTGCCCTACACAAGTTTGGGGGGACGTCACACAGTTTACAAACAAGGACACTGAAATCCAGAAAAGCTGAGCCCGCCAGTGAGAGACTGAGCGGGGTGGCAGTGCCCGGAGTGTGTGGCTCCCAAGCTTTTCCGGAAACTGGTGGGGAGGGGCCTCCTGTCACCCTGGACGCTCGCTCTGTGTTGCACAATTTGTGGGTCACACTTGCATCAGGCCCCCTTGCCCTCCTCTGGACCCCAGCTCCCTCATGGTGGGCACACCTGGGCCCCAGGCGCTGCCCACCTGCCCAGCGGCTCTTTGTGGCCCCACTGGCGGGTCCTGGGCCCCGGAAACCCGACTGTGATGGCGCTGGCCTGCGCACAGCCACCATGATGGTAACGGTTTTGCACGCTCACTGCAGCTTGGGCAATATCTCCCTTATTTCTTGCAAAAACTGGTCAAATAGTATCGTTATTCCCATTTTTCATACGATAAAGGTCAGGGTAGGTAGGCCGGCCCAACACCAGCCCCACGTTCTGACCCATGTCCCTCCGTGAGGACCGCCTACACCCCTGCGCCCCTCTCTCCCACGGCTGTGTCACTGCCACGCGCTCTGCTCCCCACATTTCCGTTCACACGGCGGCTCCCCACACCCGTGCATGCACGCACACGGCACACCTCCTCCTCGTTCTCACAGCTCACACACAGCCACGGGCACAGCGCTGTCCGTCCCGGACCGCCTACCCCTCCATCCGGATGCGCACGCCCGCCCCGAACCCCGACACCCACAGACGGCGCCGCGTCGCAGGAACGCAGGCTGACGGTGCAGCCACATCTCCACGGACCGGGCCAAGAACCCTTACAGGCCCACAGCCCGTTTCAGGCTCTGGGCCCTTCTCCCGGGAAGGATGCATCCTGCAGGGGGGGCAGACCCCGTGTCTGCCGGGAGGCCTGGGTCCCCCTCGGTGTCCTGAGCTCAGCTCCCTTTCCGGGTGGACGGACCCCTGAGCTCAGCCCGTGTCTCTCCACCCCTTCAGTGGTGCTGATCGGGGAGTCAGGAGTGGGGAAGACCAACCTGCTGTCCCGATTCACACGCAACGAGTTCAGCCACGACAGCCGAACCACCATCGGGGTGGAGTTCTCCACGCGCACGGTCATGCTGGGCACCGCTGCCGTCAAGGCTCAGATCTGGGACACGGCCGGCCTGGAGCGCTACCGAGCCATCACCTCCGCGTGAGCCTGGGGGCTGGTGGGGGGGCTGCTGGGGAAGTCAGGGCGCGGCCCTGGAGCAGAGGCCACAGGCCCCCGGCGGGACACGGGTGGGTGCTGTGAGCCACGCAGCCTGCGGCGGGACGCTGTGGCCCCTAGGCACTCCTGAGCCCTTGCTGCATGTCCAGGGAGGTACAAGGCGCTTTCCCTGGGCATTTGGTGTAAATCGCCAAGACATGCTGTAGTCGATCCCTGCTATAATGCATGAAGCCCGAAGCCCGAAGCCCCAGCAGGTTCAGAGAGGGTGCACCCGGGAGGGGGGGGCTCTGGGACCCTCACGCCTGCTTCGCACGCAGCCACAGCCACCATCTCACCACACACCCGAAGGGCAGGACCCTTCAGCTGCATTTTACAAAGAGTCAGGCTACGGAGGGCCACCCGCCTCTGGGCGCCACGTGGAACATTTGCCAGTGTCAGGCCGGACGTGGGGAAGGTGGTTGTGCGTGTGACGGAGGACAGCACCGGCCGCGGGGCAGGAAGCAGGAGTCCAGGGCCTCGGTCCACACTCACCACTCCTGGACTGGTCCCCTGGGCTCTTATGAGCTTCAGCTGTTGCATCAGTAAGATGGAAAATCAGAGATCACAGCCTGAAGGAGCCCCATCCCACGCCACGGGGGAGGCTGAGGGTTTGCAGGGACGCCTCAGATGGTCAGCTCAGGCACTGCAGCAAGGGAGAGGCTTGTAGCTGCTCCTTGAAAGGTGGCCTGGGGGGGGGGGGCGCTGTGGGCACAGGAGCCATGTGGGGACCGTGCCCACTGAAAGCGGGCGTCCAGGAGGCCGAGTTGATCAGGGTGCACATGCTTTTCGGTGGACCTGCAGGGCTAACATCAGAACAAAGGGTCCCAAGGGCGCCTGGGAGGCTCAGGTCATCTTGGGGGGTGCCTGGGAGGCTCAGTTTGTTGTATCTGACTTCGACTCAGGTCATGATCTCACAGTCTGTGAGTTTGAGCCCCGAGTCGGGCTCCACCCTGATCGTTCAGTCTGCTTGGGATTCTCCGTCTCCCTCTCTCTCTACCCCTCCCCCCCAAATAAATAAGTAAACTTAAAAAGAACAAAGGACCCCAGAAAGCAGTGGCTAGAAAGGCAGGAGGAAGGAAGGAAGGTAGCCCGGGAGGACTCTCAGCCTCAGACGCAGGAGCCTTGAGTTGCCGCGTCTAGATTTGGGTCCCTGGGCCCCAGCTTTCATATTGCTCCACGTCTGGTGCTCGTCCCTGACCTTGGCCTGAGGGCTGTGCACTGACCTTGCCTCTGCTGCCCCTGCTGCGCCCCATGCAGGTACTATCGGGGTGCGGTGGGGGCCCTACTAGTGTTTGACCTGACCAAGCACCAGACCTATGCTGTGGTGGAGCGCTGGCTGAAGGAGCTCTATGACCACGCCGAGGCCACCATCGTCGTCATGCTCGTGGGCAACAAGAGTGACCTCAGCCAGGCCCGGGAGGTGCCCACTGAAGAGGCCCGGATGTTTGCTGGTGAGAGCCCACTGCCATCCCGCCCCTGCCCCCGCCCTAGGGCCCCAGCCTGGACTTCCCCCATGGGGCCCCCCACCTCCATCGCCTCTTCCTCCCAGTGCCTCAGCCCTCCCCTTCTGTGGGCCGTATCCCTCCTTATGCTCCACCGCTTGACCCAGGGTTGTCTTTGTTTATTTTTGAGAGAGAGACACAGGCAGGACAAAAGTGGGGGAGGGTCAGAGGAAGAGGGAGACACAGAATCCGAAGCAGCTCCAGGTTCTGAGCTGTCAGCACAGAGCCCGACGCGGGGCTCGAACTCACAAACCGTGAGATCATGACCTGAGTCGAAGTCAGACACTTAACAAACTGAGCCCCCCGGGCGCCCCCCAGGATTCCTTTATGGGCAATAATTTTGTCCCTGGTGTTAAAGGCCAGGCCCCTCTGCAATGCTGAGGGGCCCCGAGTGGGGCAGGTGCGCTCCCCATGGCCATCTCCAGTCACGCTCTCCCAGGAGTCTGCTGGGCTCAGAGGCAGCAAGCTGCAGCAGGTACGGGTGCAGGGCGGGCTCCGGGGGCCCACGGCCCAGCCTCACTAGATGCGGGACAGCCAGCAAGTCCTTTGTTGATGCTCTTGGTGCTTCTGGTCCTCCTTCCGCTTCTGTAAAGAAGGGATAATATTCAAACCTACCTCACAGGTTTTTAGGCGTTAAATGAGCTCCGCATGCCAAGGGTTTAGCACATCACGAATGTACAGAGTAAACATCAAGTAAATATTATTGTGCTTCTCGGGGCGCCTGGGGGGCTCAGTCCATTGAGCATCCAGCTTCAGCTCAGCTCATGATCTCACAGATCGTGGGTTCGAGCCCCACATGGGCTCCATGCTGACAGCTCAGAGCCTGGAGCTGCTTCAGATTCCGTGTCTCCCTCTCTCTCTGACCCTCCCCTGCTCACGCTGTCTCTGTCTCTCAAAAATAGGTAAAACATTAAAAAAAATTTATTATTGTGCTTCTCTTCCTGCCAGAAAACAATGGATTGCTGTTTCTGGAGACGTCAGCCCTGGATTCCACCAATGTCGAGCTGGCCTTTGAGACCGTCCTCAAAGGTTAGAGCCCCTGCCTGCATTTGGCACCCCCCACCCCATCCCATGCCCGAGGCTCCTGTGGGCAGTGGTGGGACTGCGGGCGCCCAGCCCTTGCCTACCCCAGATGGTTCCTCAGCCCCTCTGTGGGCCCCCAGACTCCCCAGAGCCTCCCTAGCCTGAGGCTTGGGGAAGGAACCAGAAGGCTACACTCCCCAGGGAGCCAGGCATTAGCCCTTCACCCAAGTAAGTAGCAGGGACCCAGGTGCCCAAACTCCACTTCCTTCCAGCGAAACCTCCTGGCCTGGCCACACCTGGCGCTCAGCAAGGCCAGTGCGTGTGTGTATGGGGGGGGCTCTCAGTCTTCTGACCCGATCCCTGCCCTCCACCCCCTCAGAGATCTTCGCAAAAGTCTCCAAGCAGAGGCAGAACAGCACCCGGTCCAGCGCCATCACCCTGGGCAGCACCCAGGCTGGGCAGGAGCCGGGCCCGGGTGAGAAGAGGGCCTGCTGCCTCAGCCTCTGACCTTGGCTCACACCAACCCTGACCCCATGGCCTTCTGGCACCCCCTCCCACCCAGCTCGGGGACCCGTCCCTGCCCTGTGGCTTCAGATGTCAGGGCGGCTTCCCTGTTCCCAGCCCCACAGACCACAGGGCTTTGAGATCATCACGGTCCCCCCAACTCCCCGGGGTCTCTATTACCTGTTCCCTCCCCCCGCCACACACTTGGTCTTCCAATAAAACTGTGTTTTGTACCAATGTCTGGCCATCTTGCTGCTCCCATCCCTGGCTCTCCTTCACCTCTGGACCCTCTGGGCTTCTCTCCCCCTCCCCCCTCCCCCCCACACCCACCATCCCCCGGGCCAGCTGCCTCTAGAGTCCTGCGGTCTGGGGACAGTGCCAAGGGGGGTGGGAGGTACCCAGCCTTCCCTCTGCCAACCCCCAGGGCGGGGGGGGGGGCAGCAGGGCCGAGATGGGGTATCTGGAAGGAGAGACAAAGGAAATCACCGGCAGGCACCATCTGGTGCCCAGGGCCCTGGTGCCAAGAACTGAGGTCACTCCAATGCCAGGGGTGAGGGGAGGAGGCAGGGGAGGTGGTGGAGGGAAGGGGCGTGTGCTGGGGAAGGGGATTTAAGCCTGGGAGGTGGGAGGTCCAAGTCTCTCACCCAGGTTGCTGCCTGACCCCCAGAGACGCCCCCCCAGGAAAGGGAGTGTGGTGTGGGGGGTGGGTTCAACCTGGCAGGATGGGAGGAGTGTCTCCGGCTGTCCGGGCAAGGTCTCGGCCACCCAGCCTCCCCCAGGACAGGCTGCACGCACCCCCACCCCCAGGAGGGCACTGGGCACCTGGGGACCCAAGCAGGGAGCTGTGGGCCACAGTGGGCGCCGTCCCTCCCCTGCCCCGCACAGGGGGCGGGGCACCCAGTCCCTCCAGAGAAAACGCCCTGACCCGGCCCACGGTGGGTCAGACCCTGATGCAGAGGAAGAGGCCAGAGCCTTAATTAATAATACTTTTAATAAAATTAAGTTCTTAATAGCACATTTAATACATTAACCCTCCCCCTCTTGGTTTCTCTGCATTCTGTGCAACATCACTTTGACTTGATTATTCATGGGTCCGTTTCATTTCCCGCCTTTACTTTGTTTTTGAAATATTTTTCCTTGGTGGGTTTGTACGTGTCTTCACTAGATGCCTCAAATTAAGTCTGACCACAATCCTACGCTACTTTCTACAGTGGAGAGACTGTCCCCCTGCCCCAGGGCCGTCTCCCCCCCACCCTTCCCCACCCGCACCCTCCAGTGGGAAGGGAAGCCCTCCCCACCCCACACTCTACCTTCCCAAACTAGCGGGGTTTCTAGGACAAAAAGAGCAGGGGGGGTCTCCCGAGGTGGGGTGAGAAGAGCAAATCGGGGAGAGGGAGATGTGACGGGGCCTAGGGCCAGGGAGGGGCCCGACGGAGTCACTGGCGTAAAGGCAGGCTCCTCTCGCCCAAAGGAGAGCCAGGGGCCTCGCGCCCGCCCGGACAGCAGGGCCGCCCCGAGCTAGGCTGCTAGAAGGCAAGGGCGAAGGAAGATTAGTGGATTTCTTACATGCAAAAGCCAAGCTCCCCAGGCTTCTGCGGGGAGGGTGCTGTGCCCCCAGGCCAGGGCGCGGCGGGTGGCCCCTACCTGAACACTCACAGCAGGAGGTGGGCTGAAACACAGGGGTGGGGGCAGGGGTCCCCCAAATCCCTGCTGCCCTCCCTCTGCCTCCGTACCCCCCGGGGCCCTGTTCTCCCAGGCTTTCAAGGACAGTATCTCCCCTGAACCCCAGGGGGTGGGAAGTCCTTCTTGGAGTCTACCTTCTTTGAGACAATACAGCAAACCTGCGGAGCACAGTGCCGTCGTAAAGAGCCACTGCTGAGGCTGCTACTTCCACCGCTGCCACGGAGGCCAAGAGCTGAGTGGAATGTTGGGGAGGAACGAGGTCGGGGGGGGCGGCTGACCCCCTCAGTCCTCTCGAAGCTCTGAGTCGGTGGGAAATGTGTGCATATCTGTTCCTAGAAGGATCTACCAGGCTCTTGAATCACTCCGCAGCGGGGTGGACGGAGGCTACTCTGCAAGAAGGACTTCCTCGGGCCTGGGCCGAGCAGTCTCCACCCTCCCCGAGACCCCCAGAGGACACCCCACTTTGGAGTAAGGACTGCTCTGCAGACACCGGGGACGCGCATGAAGGGAGGCCCCTCAGGTGCAAGGGCACAGAGCAGGCGCGGGGAAACGTGCTCCCCTTCTCTGCCGCCCTGCCCGGCTCCCATGCGCTTGAAATGATCAATGTCTACCTTTCAAAGACCCTGGGGACCGAGCCCCTCATCTGTTTGTCCTACAATTTAAAAATCCAAGGATTCTCAGAATCAACCCCAGCAGACTGGAAGCTCCCGGCCTGAACTAGCAACCTGCTCACACCCGGCTGCCTGGAGATGGGCGAGTTCTCACATGCAGGGTGGACTTGACCGCTTCCCTCACCTACTTTCCTTTTTCGTTACAACTTTTATACATTCTACTGGACCCAGGGGCCCTCAATGCTACTAAACTTTAAGCTATCTGAATATCGTCTACTAAGTAACTAGTAATTCTTTTTTTTTCTCTAGGATTATATGAAATAAATTTGAATTATTATTATTAATAATTATTATTTTGTAGTATTCTTTTCTTTTAAACCCCTCGGTTTCTTTCTTTTTCTTCTCTCTCTCTCTCTCTCTCTCTCATTTTTGGTTAAACAAAACAAAACAAAACTATTTCTCTTAAATCTCGCACCGCTCTGAGGGGTCCCGCAGGCCTCCAAGGCCTCAGCTCTGGACTTCCCCCTCCTCACTCGCCCCTGGGACAGGGCAGGGGAAGGGGGGGCCAGCTCTGGATCCCCAGTCCTAGTGCGTCTTCCTTTCTCGTTAATCCCTTTCTTTGTTTGGCTCGGCCGGCTCCCCCCGAGGGGGAGGGGCGCGGGGAGGGGGCCCACGGAGTGAAATCCAATCTACTTGCGGGGCCCCAGAGGGACCAGGTCCCCGCAGCCCCCGTCTCCACCACACATCCCAGGATGCTCCCCACGAAAAGCAAATGACATTCCTCCCCAAAAAAAAGTGGGGGAAAAAAGGAACGTAAACCCGAACATATATTAAAAACACTTTTTTTAAGATTTAACTCTGAATACAAATGTATTTTTTTTCTTCTTCTCTCCCTACATATATTCTAAACCTTCTAAAGTTTTTTTATTTTTTTAAGGATCACTTTATCATAAAATAAAATATCCTTTTCATATAATAAATTACCTAATAAAAAGTCTTTTTTTTTTCATATTAGCCCAGGTTCTTTGCTACATTTATACGGTAATAAACGCCTTTATTAAAATAGAATATTAAATTATAAAGAACTGCTTTTTTTTTTTTTTTGCTATTTTTGTTTTCTCTCCGCTGCGTTGGTCGCCTATCTCGCTCCCTCTCGCGCTTTCTCTCCTCTGTTTTGTCTCTCACCATGTGTGTTTTGCGTTGGTTTCTAGGTTTGGCTCAATTAATAAGGGTGGGATTGAATTTTCTGAGCCCCCTAGCGTAACAGTCTTCTGCCTTTGTGGGTAAGAAGTGGAGAGGGGGAGGGGGATCGACAGACAGACATCCCTTCTTCCCACCCCCCTCCCCACCCCCCTTGGCGACCGAGGGTGCCCATTTGGTTTGGTTACTATTGTACAGACATCTCAGGATGGCTCACATTGGCGGGAAGGAGGGAAGTTGTCACAGGCCAGTGTGCCTGTGACCTCCTTCCTCTCCCCTCCCTGGCTGGTGGTCCGGAGGGGTAGGCCGAGGAAAGGTGAGTTAATTCACAACAGGAGGAAGGAGAGGAGGCGATCCCCCCTGCACCTCCATCCCTGCACCCCCTCTCCGTCAGATAGAATGGGATTCCGAGCTAAGTGCTCAGAGATCACTTAGAAGAGCCCCACCCCACTATATACAAGAATCTCCTGGGACCCCCCCGCCCCTTCCTGGCCCGGCCAGCGGAACCAGGAAGGTGTCCGGGAAGCAGTGCAGGGGTGCGAGGCCTGTCAGCAGTGCGCAACCCTGCTGCGCCCCTGACCCCGCCCGGCCCGGGCCTGGGCTCGCTCTCAAGACCCAGCCTCTCTCCTCGACCACAATGGGCGGGACAGAGACTTCATGATTTGCTCGCTAACAGAGGTTTGGGGAAGGCCCGGAGAGGGGCACAGGAGTGGGAGCTGCAGGGGAGGGGGGCCCTTCCGTCCACCAGCCTCAGGCTCTTTCCTGCCCTCCGGGCAGCAGACACACACACTACCCTGGCTCTCCGCCGCTGCCCGCGAATCCAGCCCAAGAACTGCTCCCCAGATGCAATGCCCGAAGACGGTAGAGGTGGGGGTTCAACCCTTGATGGACCCCGGTATTCGTTCCCTCCTCAAATTGTCGCTGAGAATGGGGATACATTCCATCAAGAATTCGAGGTGTTTCTTTGGAGTGGGGAGGGCCTCCGAATGCCAGAAGAGGAATTAAGGGGGGGGCATCCAAATGCTCTTCTCCCCTACTTCTCCCCGGGGCGGATGGTGAACCCAAAGCTGAACTAGGAGGGGCAGGAGGGAGGGGGAGAAGGGAAGAGAGAGGAGGAGGGCAGGGCTGGGAGGGACAGCCATCGAGGGAAAGCAAAGAGGAGAGCTGGCGGGAAGAGCAAAGGGAGGGGAGAGCCCAGCGGAGGAAAGATGGGGGGGGGGCGGAGGGGCAGAGAGGAGCGCCCTCTCCAGACCCCTCCACCCAGCTCTGTGGGGAAGATGAGCTCTGAGCCCTTTATGGATTGACATGCTCCCCCCCCCCCCGGAATATCTGTGCAGACTTCTGAAAGGGCCCCAAGCCCCTTATACCACTGGATACCCAGCAACAGATTCCGCAACGGGATATGGCAGTGGAGGGGCTAAAGGGTCATGTTAGGAGGTCAAAGGTCAGGGCCAGAGAGGGCCTGAGAGTCGGAAAGACATCTCTACATACAGATGGTACGTCTCCCCCTCCCTTTCCCCACTCCGACTGCAGAGGGAGGGGCGGTGTGACACAGATGGGGGGGTGGACAGAGGGGGTCAGGACGCCTTAGCGGCCACCTCTGGCAAAACAAAAGTCTCTCTTAGCTGCTTCCAGACTGAAGGGTGTGTTGAGGTATCAGAGTTGTAACTCTAGTAAAATTTCCTGCCTGGCCCCCTCCCCACCTTTCCAGGACCGGGGTGACCAGAGGCTCTGAAGGTGGCCTACCCTCCGCAGCCGCCGCCGCCGCCTCCTCCTCCCCTCCCCCTCCCCAGGAGCGAGTATCTCTAAGCACCTTGCCCCTCTGTTCACTGCTTTCCAAAAGGCCCCTGGTGGAAAGGTGGAAAACCGATCCAGGCCGGCCCCCGGGGAGGGACGCAGGAGGCCCAGGGCAGGGGGCTTAGGAGAATATTCGGATGGCTTGCGTGGCCGTGATGTGGCAGACGGGACACTCGGGGTCCGTCCTCTCGCAGATGCGCACCGCACACTCCATGCAGAACAGGTTGTGTCCGCAGGGCACGAGCGCGGCAGTCACCTCGCTCTCGAAGCACACCATGCAGTCCCGCCCGCCGCCGGGGCTCCGCAGGCCGCCCCCCAGTTTGGAGAAGCCCTGCAGCGGCTCCCCGGGCGGGCGTCGGGGCAGTCCGGCCAGCTCGGGCCCCGCCGAGGCGGCGGGCGAGCGGTGCGCCCCCGGCGGCGCGGCGCGGGCCTTGGCGGACGACGACGACGACGACGAGGCGGAGGAGAAGAGCACCGAGGCGGGCGCGGCGTTCTCCTGGCCCGCCCAGAGCGGGGGGCTGGTCTCGGCCACGCCGTAGTACACGTCCTGCTTGCCCACGCCGTAGCCCGGGAACAGGTAGCCGCCGTAGCCGAAGTCCCCGCCCTGCTCGCCCAGGCGCGGGGCCTCGAAGGCCGAGTCCACCGCGCACTCGCCGATGCACCCCAGGCTGTTCTGGCGGAAGGTGGAGAGCGGCTTGCAGCCGGGCTGGTGCACGCGCCAGGCCTCGGAGTAGCGGCCGTCCAGGCCGGCGTCGGGGCTCCCCGCCAGGAAGTCGTTCTCGTTGTTGTACTCCAGGATCTTGCCCGTGCGCACCGCGATGTGCGTCTCGATCTCCTCGCGCGCGCGCTCCACGTTCCCGGGGGCGCCGGTGATCTCGAACACCGGGTCGCGGTCGCGGCTCGGCGTGATGATGTACGTGTTGGTCTGCTGCTGGATGCGCTTGATGGTGGCCCCCTTGGGGCCCACCACCAGCCCCACCACGCGGTAGGGCACCCGCACGCGAATGGTCACCTGGCCGGGCAGGGCGGGCGCCACGCCGAAGGCCGCGCCCGACTTGTTGCGCGAGGCGCGGATCATGGAGAAGTGCTCGGCCGCCGAGATGATTTCCCGCCGGGCTGTGGCCACGTCCTCGCGCCGCCCCGTCACCATGAACACGGGCTCCTCGCCGCGCACGGGTGTCTTGATGTACGTGTTGGTCTTGGCCCTCAGAGCCTTAATCTTGCAGCCTGGGATGGGGGTGGGGAACGGAGAGAGAAGGAAACTCACAGGGCAAGTCTGTGCGGGGCCAGGCGGCTCCTGATCCTTACTCAGAGCCAGGCCCTCGGCTGCCAATGCGCCGCGCGGACAGTCCGCTCATAGTGCCTCGGGTCTCCCCAGCGTCTCTATCAACCCCAGATTTCAGAATGCACCAACTGTCCCACAAATTCTGGCCAGGGCCCTCCGAACTCAATCACTCCTCGAAACTCCAGGAAATAATCACTGACCCTCCCAGACAAGCTGCTGACCTCAACTCTACTAACTCCACCCAACCATGTACCGTTCCCTCAATTTCTCCACTGACTCCTGGCTACTCACAAACTTCCAGATCACGTAATCACCCTCCCACGTCTGACACTGACCTTGCAGGACCCGGAAGTACTCAGTAACCCCGCAATCTCCTCCTGACTTGACCTCTATTCATCAAACGCGTCCTCCAGGCTACTCAGGGACCACAGACACCCATCTGCTCCACGATCTATGACCCACCCCCCATCCAGGCCTTCCACCCATTAATGTCTCTGAGGGTCCCAGATTCATAGCAAGTCTGCAGCAACGAGTGGAGTGTGGGAGACTGGGAAGTGGCTGAGAATCAGTGTTTCAAGAGGGAAAGAAGTATGAAGATAAAAATAATGACGTGTGACGGACAGCACCCGAGCCCACGGACACTCCAGCCACACTGTCCCCTGGGGGCAGGAGCGCTGAGATGGGGTGGCGCTGAGTAGGTGACGGACAAGGTATCCTGCACCCATACTCGTGCTCTGAAGCAGAGTGGGTTAAAGCTGGGAGATTGCGGGGAGAGGCAGAAAGAGAAAGAGGAAAGCCGAGACAAAGAGACAAAGACAGAGAAGGGGAAGAGGAGAGTCCGGGAGGCTGGCGTGGACACAGCATCTCTAAAGGCTGCAGCCCCCCCCTCCCCCCATGGCTGACTGGCCAAGCCTCTCTCCTCTTTCCCAAGTTCTGCCTCTCTGCCCCCCGGCTTCACACACAGCTAGGCTCACGTGCTTTCTCGAAGCACACATGCCACACGTGTGCGAATTTGCACATACATGGACCCAAGAGCCCTGATGTACGGTGTGCCTTTATCTATCTATCCGTGTGCAAACCCAGTGTCCACTCACGCTCAAACACACACACACAGACTGCTTGTACTTGAACCTTTCACGCACCCCGCTCTCCCGTCTCCGTCACCCCCAGCCCTCAAACGGCACATTCCTCTGCCCGCCCACAACTTTGGCCCCCGCGCGCACGGAGACGCGTTCCCACCACTCTGCAGATGCACACACCGTGCTCTCATCTCCCCCACCACGTGACCTATTCCCCCCAAACCAAGGCCAGCAGTCCTCGCTCTCCCACTCGGCCCCAGCCCTCCAGCCACAGGCCTGCGGGCAGCTGGGGGGTTTCTCTCCTTCCTGCCCTCGAGCTGGCTTCCTCTCCTGCCCCAGACCGGGCCGGGGGGAGCTGAGGGCAGGGCTCCTCACCTTCAAGAGACCTCAGGAAGGAGAAGTGGCTTCTCCCTTCTGGTCTTCAGGCCCCTTGGCAGGTGAGAAGTCCTACCTGTTGTCAAGCCCACATCCTTGCTGCTCTAACACCAGCAAATGCTGGTCCTTTCTGTGAGGCGCAGAGATGTGAGGTGCTGCGACTCCCTCTCCTACAACTTCCACTCACATGGCATCCGGTGGGCACCTGGGGGCCGGCTCTAAGTTCTAGGTCCATAAGCTTAAGCAAGAGTGGGGTATCTTCGGGGGCGGGGGCTGGGGTGGGGCAGACAGGTCAGAGCAGGAGAGTAAGAAGGAAAGCGGGGGGCCCGGAGGCGCGGACGGCATCCTGGGTTTTGGAAGCCTGAGGAAGCATCTCTGGAAGGGAAGACCGCGGGGCTTCACCTTTCTAGAGGTCAAAAAGAGGAGTCCTGTGCTGCGGCGGGGGCGGGGGGCTAGGCAAGAGGGAGGACCTCCACGTGCTTAAGGAATGAGGGAGGCTTCTCTTCTCTGAAGAGGAGAACCCCCCCTACTTTTCTGAGAGACAGGCCCATCTGCTGCAGACGCAGATGACTCCATGAAATCCTGGGGCTTCCCAAGACCACCCCCACATCCGAGAAAAGCAATCAGTGTCCCCACCCAATTCCAGGGCTCGGGGTCCCTAGTTTCTGGCAACATGAGAAAATCCAACTTTTTGAACCAGGAACCTCAAGAGATGGAGCGCCCCAGGGGGGTGAGGGCTGTGCAGGGGAGTGGCATCGTCCCCTCCTCCATTCCGGATCGCCCCTTAAAATGCCCCCAACCCCCAAGCACTTCGGGGCAATGAGATGGGGTGCACGGTAGGGGCCCCCCCTGGCTGGTCTCCCCTCCTCCCCTGCCCGCAGACGGCCTCCTCCCTCCCTCCCAGCCGGAAAGCAGCTCCTCTATTGTTCCCCACTGTGGGACAGCTCCTCCCCTGCCCCTCCCCCACCCCTACCTCCCCAGCCCAGCCCCCTTGCAATCTCCAAATCCCGCCCCCCCACTCCCCTTTGGGAAACCGGGAGAGGGAAGGGTCCCCAAGATCCCGTCTGCTCAATCTGGACCCTCACCAACACTCCCACCCCCACCCGCCCAGGGATGCTGGAGCGAGGAGGGTGTGGTATCAGACACACCACACTGGATTAATTCTACACCCCCCACCCCAACAACACACCCAGGCACACGCCCTCCAACGAAACCTCTGCGGGAGGTTTCTCACCCCCCCAGCAGGCCCCCTCCTGCCCGGTCCTGCTCTCACACCACCAGAGACCCCTCTCCAGGCCTCCGGCCCCTGGCCGTGGCCAGCCCAGAACAAAAGCCTGAGAGGGATGAGGACAGGTCCACGCCAGGACGCGGCGCTTCGTTGGAGGCACCCCTTCCCAAACCCCACAGATCGTTCAACTTTGGTGTGTAGGTGACCACAGGGCTCCCTCCTCCCAGCAGCCCCCCTCCTCACGACTCCCCTGGGCTGGGACCCTCCCATGAGCCACACCCCCTTCCATTCCTGCACTCAGCCCAACAAAGAGACAGATACTCAGTCTGGCTTCCCGGGCCAGGTCTCCCCCAAAGTCTGTAACTCCAGCTGTAGGGGGTCCCCGGGGCGCCCCCTCCCCAGCCCACTAGCAGATCCCGGGCCAGGGGCTTCTGAGCAACTCTTTGCACATTCCTCCAGTTTTTCTGGCCAGCAGTGGACATCCCCTCCGGACAGCCTCCCAGGATTGGGAGACCGACCCCCCTCCCTTTTCCCTCTCTCCGTGAGAGGGTATTTCTTTGTCTAAAGGCAGAGCCCTCGCAAGGAAGGATCTGAAGAACAGTCCCGACTGGGGGTGGCAGGGAACTTTGCGGCACTTGGAAATCGGGGTAGGGGGCGGGTCCCCCTTTGTGGAGAAGGGACAGAGCCAGAGGCGGGCAAGGAGAGAGGAAATGAACTTTCCGTGCTGGGATGGGGTGCCCCCCGCTCCAGGCCGTCGCCGCGGTCCCGGCGCCCGCTTACCTTGCCTGCCCACGATCTCGGCCACGTGCTCGGAGGTGGGCACGGGGACACACTCGGTAGTGTTGCTGCTGCCCTTCAGGCGCAGCTCGGCCTCTTTGTAGAGAGCGCAGAGCTTGGCGTCGCTGGCCCCTTTGGGGGCGGCGGGGGGCTGGGGCGTCTGCGCCGCGGGGGCCGCCGGCGGGGCGGCCGGGGGCGCCGCGGGCGGCGGCGGCGGGGCCGGCTGCGGGGGGGCGGCCGGCTGCGCGGGGGCGCCGCCCCCCCCACCTCCCCCGTCCTCGCCCGCCGTGGGGGCGGGGGGCTCCCCCAAACCCAGGAGGCAGAGTTGATCGAGAGCCAGCTGAAGGGCGCGCTCGTCTTCCAGCAGCCCTCGGTCCTTAGCGCTTCCCCCGAAACATCCTAGTTCCCCAAAGCCCCCATTTCTTTCCATTATTCCAGATACCACTAGACTAGGCATGGCGAAACAAAAGCTGGGGGAGAGAGGGAGAGAGGTGGTGGAAGGGAAAAGAGGGGAGAGGAGGGGAGGGGAGAGGAGGGGGGCGTGTGGGGAGGGGGGAACAAAGAACTGGGGAGGGGGGAAGAAAGCGAGATAGAAAGATAGACCCTCCCCCTAAGCCCCCCTCCCCAAACACCCTGTAACCCGACTCCCCTCGCCCCAGCCCCCGGGGTGGGGGTGGGGGGAAAAAGAAGCAAAACCGAGGAAGCAGCTCTCCGCTCCGCTCCGGGAGTGACGGGGGGCGGGGGGCTGCGGGATCTCTGCCCCCACCCCTCCCGCCTCGGACCCGGGCGGCTCTAGACCCCGCCGTCCAGACGCCCCCCTTAGGCTCCCGCACCGAGCCCCGGTCCGGGAGCGGCGCCCAGTGGCCCCCAGTCGAGCCCAGCCCCTTCCAGCGCTCAAACTCTTTTGTTTTAAATGAACTGGATGGAGCAGCATGGAACTGCGGGGGGGGGGGGGCGGCGCGGGGGCGCCCGGGGCATGCCGGGAGTTGTAGTTTCCCGCCCTCGGGGGCGCGGGCTCGGGCCCGTCGCCCCGCGGAGGATGGGGACGTGCCTCCGGTCTCTAGCCCGGCTCCGAGGCAAAGCCGGGGGGCCGGGGGGGGGGCGGGGTGGGAGTCGAGGTCCTTAATTTCCCCGAGGGGCGGGCGCGGGGGGACGGAACCGGAGCGAGTCGGAAAAGGCTAACGGAATGCCCCCCCTCCCCAGACGGATTCCCCACCCACCCCCACCTCGTCCCGGCCGGCCGGGGGGTCCCCCTTTCTTATGGTAATGAGGGGGCGAGGGGGCGGGGGCGGCCCGTCCGGGTCGCCGCGGGCCCCCTCCCTGGCCGCGCCCCCTCCCCGCGCGCCGCCTCGGCGCCCCTCCCTCCCGCGGAGTCGTCCCGGCTGCGGGCCGCGGGGACGGCCTCTCGGCAGAGCAGACAAAGCCCGCAGCGCGATGCGGGCGCCGCCGGGCCGTGCGCGCCGAGGAGGCGGGGGGGGGGGCCCGGAGGGCGGCCCCCCCCGGCCGAAGACGGGGTCCGCTCAGCCCCGAGCGGCCGGCCACCCCCCCGTGCCCTCCCGCCCCCCAGTCTGGGAGATGTGAGCGGCGCCGCCTGGGAGGTGAGTGAGTTCTGGTCCTTCCGAGCGGCGGCGGCGGCGGGCGGGCGAGGGCGAGGGCGAGGGCGAGGGCGAGCGGGGAGGCCGGCGAAGTCTTGAAGGCGAGGTGTGACTTCAGTCTCCGGGGAGAGCCCCGGGCTTCGCGCGACCCGAGGAGGGAGGAGAGACGGGGTCCGCTCGGGGCCCCGCAGACGCCTTGGGGGTGGTCTGTTCTCGGCCTCCACCGTCATTCCACTTGTCCGTCCCCCGCCCCCCGCCGCCCCCCAGGGCCCGTTAATTCAGCTCCTTGGACTCTGGACGTTCGGTGAAAGTAAAAATAAGTTTGTAAGGCATGAGTTGGACAGCGGGGGACTTCCGAGGCAGTTGGGGCGAGTCGGGGTGCGCTGCGGCCCTTTCCCTCCCTGACGCCCGCATTTCTTTGGTCTCCCTTTTTACGCCTGGGCCGTTCCCAAGAGGAGAGAGGAAGCCATGAGGTGGGACTTGAAGAAGAACTTCCCAGGATAGTTTCATAAGAACGGGTGGGCAGGCTGCGGTGGGAAGGGGTCTTTTCTGCAGGGCCTTGGAAACCAAGAATCTGGACGGGTTTGTGAGGCAGAGTCCTGCCTGGAGGCGTCGAGCGGATGGACAGATGACCTCACAGAACTGCCGCTGTGAGGCCTTGAGGGCTGACCTGTGGAGCCCAGTTCCCTCAGTTGATTCTTGGAAAGAGGAGATTTGAGTAGTGGGAGGCTGGGGGCCAGAGTGGAGGGTCTCAGGAAGGGGTGGCCCATGGCCGGGCTCTTGGTCCTGGAAGATCTAGGCGAGGGGAGCCATGGCCAGGCACCCCCAGAGCGCCCGAGTCGGTGCCCCCCGCCTTGGGGATTGAACAGAACTTTAACAGCAGGCTTTAGGGCTTGAGTGGCTGAGGAAGTGGGGAGGGGGGCTCTGGTCCCCTCTCCTTCTGGCCCAGGATCATGGATCGGCCGCCTGTGCTGCTGGGCCGGGGAGGCCCTCTCGCGGGGGAAGGCTCCTACTCTGTGACCAGGTGACTGGTTTTCACATTAATAGAAATAGCAAACGCTTGCATAGGACTTATTGTGTGCCAGGCATTTTTGTCACCAGCTGCTCTGAGCCTTCCTGTCCCCACTGACACGAGAGGCCCCCTTGACAGCCACCCCTGAATTTGCCCTGCTTCCACTTTCTTCCCCACTAAGCTAATTAACGCAGGAGGCTAATGACCAACGAAGCCCTGGGGATTTGGTCAGGGTGGAAAACAAAGGGCAGAAAAGAGGTGTGTGTGAGTGGGGGGGGGGCAGATGAAGGAGCGGGATAGGGGAGGTGGGGGGTCCCCGCTGGACCCACTGAGCCCAGCCGACAAAGACCCGTGGGTGTGTGAATGCACGCGGCAGTCCGAGGGGCCCCACTGAGACTCCAGACAACCGTGAACGTGCGCGTCTGGAGGGCAGGGTGCCTGTGTGAGTGGCACTTGGGTCACGCGCAGGAGCGTGTGCCTGCAGATCATATGGGGTGTGCCCCCCCACAGTGGGGACCACCAGCCTGCCCAGGTGACAGAGGCCAGGCTCCATGGGGCGGGGTTTCCATGAGTCCTCCTCTGGCTCCTGGAGGCTGATGGCCTCCTTTGTTCAGGGGACTCCTCTCCTCCCCTGACACTTGCATTGGCCCAGTTAGGTCTCTGTCCAAGGGCCCTCCTCTTCCTCTCTCCGCCTGCCTGCCGGATCCAGAATTAAGGCCGAAGGCCTTAAACAGTTTTGCTTGAAAATAGATGGCTGTGCCCACCCCACCCCACCCCTCACTGTCTGTTTAAGACCAGAAAGGTGTGTGGATGGCATACGTCTCCACTCCAGGGCCTTGAAGGACAGGACTGCCTTTCCTCTTTGTCACTGTCCCCCACCTTGGCCCCCCAGTGCCCAGCACACAGCCCCGCCCAGAGCAGAAGCTCAGTGAGGGGGTGCAGAGTTAACTGCACATTCGAAGTTTCAGGGTGTGAGAGGAAGGAGCGGGCCTCTGGAGGCAAGCTGCTGCCTGAGCAATCGTTTACCGCCGGGCCTCGGTTTCCTTGTCTCTGAAATGGGAAGCCAAGTTCCTAGCACAGTGCCTTACTCATCTTTTTTCTTGATGAATTTTCTTAATGTTTATTTTTGAGAGAGAGACCGAGACAGAGCATGAGCAGGGGAAGGGCAGAGAGAGAGAGAGAGAGAGGGAGACACAGACTCTGAAGCAGGCTCCAGGATCTGAGCTGTCAGCGCAAAGCCCGACGTGGGGCTAGAACTCACGAACTGCGAGATCATGACCTGAGCCAAAGTCGGACGCTCAACCGACTGAGCCCCCCGAGCGCCCCAATGTCTGACTCATCTTAAGTGTTCAGTCAATGTTAGCGTTCTGCCCTGTCGTTCCCTCCTTGCGGTGGACTTTGGCCAGCTCGCGCTCTTCATTCATTAATTTTCATTCATTCTTTCAGCCAACTACTTCTTCTTGAGTTCTTAGGATGTGCCAGGGCCAGGAGGAGATCCTGACCCACTGCGCGTCACTCGCGGTTCTAGATCTGGCCTTGTAGGAAAAAGATGATCCCAAACAACCAGCAGATAACTTCAAAAATAATTCCTGTCGAGTCCTGGCAGGCAAGTGAGCTCTGTCTCTGCGGCCGGTGCACCCTCGGGCCAGTCTCCTAGCCTCGGGCCCGAGGAACAAAGGCCCCCGCCGAGCTGTCCAGTTGGCTGCGTGTGCAGTGCGTGGCTCGGAGCACGTGTAGCTGTGTGCGTCCCCGTGCGTGTCCACAGGCCTGGCTCTGGAGCATGGCAGGAAAGCGGGGTTCGTGTGGCCGCTCAGGACAGGAATGGGGTGCAGTGCTCCAGACTGCGTTCGTCCGTGTGGGAAAGGACGAGCTGTGTCCCTCTCCTCTCCTCTCCTCTCCTCTCCCCTCCCCTCCCCTCCTCTCCTCTCCTTTCCTTTCCTTTTTTAAAGTACATTTATTCATTTTGAGACAGAGATGGGGAGTGCCGGTGGGGGTGGGGTGGCAGAGAGAGAGGGAGAGAGAGAGAATCCCAAGCAGACTCTGCACTGTGTGGAGCCCGATGTGGGGCTCCAACTCGTGAACCGTGAGGTTGTGGCCTGAGCTGAAATCAGGAGTCACACACTTAACCAACTGAGCCACCTGGGCACCTCCCTTCTCTTTTCTGAGCAAACCTGGGCACCTTTTATCACCACCTGTCCGAGTACCGAGGGATGCGGCGCGTACCTGGCTCGTGCCCCTCCCGTGCCCCGGCTCCGGAGCCCCTGGAGGGGAGGAGACCCAGGAGGCTGCCCCCGTGCGTGGGCTGGCCTGCACGGAGGTCCCCTCAGCCACCTCCCTCGTCGTCTCCATCTGTCCTCGTCGGAGGAGCCTCTTCTCCTATGCGTTACGGGGTCTCCATGTTCTCCTGATTCCCCTCCCTCCCGGGAAGGCCACCTTGCTGTCTAAACACCATGTTTCCTGCTGAGAGCTCAACAGTTTTCTCTCTGTTGCTGGAACAACTAACTCATTAATGTCCATCAGTGAGAACGTATTAAGTAAAATTCTGTAGGACACACAAAAGAAATATCAGATTTGATCTTTGGCCTCAGCGAGACACAGAAAACAAGACTCAGAGGACACGGCCAAACAGGATGACATGTGAGGGCAGAATGGTCTCTGGGCCTTGGAAGACCATGGCGATGGAGGAGAGAGGAGGCCACGACGGGTCCTTCCGCTGTTGTGGACTGGCCTCCAACGGCGGCCCCTGCCCTTCCCCAGCGCCCGCTCCGGCACCCCCCCACCAGGTCGCCTGCACTCTCTGATTTCCCTAGGGAGAGCAGCTCAGGGGGACTGGGGTGGAGCCAGGGCCCCCCAGGACAGCTGGCTGACAGGGCCCCTCTGGGACTCAGGGCCGGACCCCGGCGTCCGGGAGGCGGGTGATACCGGAGCTGTGACAGTTGGTCCCCAGATTCCTCACCCAGTGGCGCCAGCTCTGGTTTCGGGCTGGGGAGAGGGCGGGGGAGGGGCCCCTGGTGCCAGGCTGGGCTGGCTGCTCTCTTGGGGCTGGGGGAGGGGAGGCAATAAGCATGCCCTCGGTAGGTTATGGAGGAGGGACTTTTGCAGTGCCCTCTCCATGCCGGGCACCGTGCTGGGTGCTAACGGGGTTGGACACAGTCTGGCACAGATGAGTGAAGGGACACGAAAGACGTACTCATCGTGTAGAGTGTCACAGGTGGGATGGAAGTGGAATGAATGAATGAATCAAGGAATCAATCACTGAGGATTCGGAGACGTCTGCCAGTTGTCTGATGGCCTCATTTTGCGGAGGAGACCCCGGTCCCATGACTGTCTCGTGCCTTCTGCTCCGTCACGCTCTCTTTTTTAGGAAAGGGAAGAGGAAGTCAGAGAGAGGGGCGGGAAGGGACTTGCCATTTCCTGACTGCCTGTTTGCTGCTGGGCTCTCGGCCTTTCCAGACTCCATCTCATTTAATCCTCTTCACAACTGTGAGGCTGGAAACGCCACCTCTGCTTAACCTTAGGGACCTAAGGCTCAGAGAGGTTAAATAACTTATTTGGGTCACACAGCTGGTAAGTGGAGCCCCCGGTGTTCAGAGCTGGAGCCCTCTGACCCCAGAGCGTAGGACCCCCGAGGTGAAGCGGCGACACAGTGAGCTGGGGGGCTGAGCAGGGAGCGCTCATGGAAGCTGGAGAAGTGGGAGAGGCTTCCTGGATGAAGACGATCTGGAGTCCCTGAAAGATGAGGGAGATTAATGTGAAGGGAAAGCCAGCTCGCCTCACCTTGCTGGGCCCACAGGCGGAGCAGAAGCGTCTTTGAACTTTGACCACAAGGTGGCGCTGCGGGCGGCTGCCGGGAGGCGCTCCAGGCCCCCGTGTCCCCTGCCCGCCCTTGGGGAGGGGGGGCCTCGGCGCCCAGCCCTGCCTCCCCAGGTGCCATCGGGAGCCTCCACTTCGCCCTTTCCTGACGGGGCACCCAACACGGGGGAGACCAGTCTGTTCCTGACTCAAGGCACAAACCCAGGTGGCCGGGGCTGGTGGCACCGGCTCCTCAGGCCGCCCTGAGACCCTCCAGCTGCTCATCAAACTGGCTTCGTGCCCACCTGCCCTCCTGGGTCCCTGGGAGACACCTTCCGGGAACAGGCTAAGGAAACTGGCCTTTGAGTCCATCCTACGTGGGTCTGAAGGGGAGTAATAATAGTAATTCGTACCTAATGAGGGTTTTGTAATTTTATTTATTTATTTTTGAGAGAGAGGGCAGGAGGGAGGGACAGAGAGAGAGGGGGGGAGAGGGAGAGACTCTCAAGCAGGCTCCACACCGTCAGCGCAGAACCTAAAGAGGGGCTTGAACCCACCACCGTGAGATCATGACCTGAGCTGAAATCAAGAGTCAGATGCCTACACGATTGAGCCACCCAGGCGCCCCAAGGAGTTAATTTTTATTTAATGTAATTAATTAATTAACTTAATTTTTAAAATTTTATTTATTTTTAAGAGAGAAACAGACTGTGAGCAGGGGAGGGGCAGAGAGAGAGGGAGACACAGAATCTGAAACAGGCTCCAGGCTCTGAGCTGTCGGCACGGAGCCCGACGCGGGGCTCGAACTCACAAACCCTGAGATCATGACCTGAGCCAAAGTCAGACGCTTAACCGACTGAACCCCCTTGCCCCCCAGGGAGTTGATTTATTTTTAATCTGGTTAATATACACCGACCACTGGCTGCCCCAGGCAGTTTCTGGGCACTGGGGACACAGTGCTGAACAAGCCCGATGGGGTCCTCACCCTCGCGGGGCTGATGCTCTGCAGGGGAGGGAGACAGACAGCAAACAGGTGCATCATGTCAGGCAGGAGGTGGGGCCGAAAGGGGTGAGGCGGCCCCTTCGGAAGAGGTGGTTGTGTCGCGAGAAGTTAACTGCACGTAATCGACACCCGACGCGTTAGCCATCGCGGTCCTGCTGCCTGGGCCCAGCCCCCGCCGCCCCCACGTCCCCCGTGCCTCCTCCTGGCAGCCCCCACGGGGGAAACAGGTGCCGGCTGGGAGCCAGGAGTCCTGGATCGTTGGGACTGGTCCTGCCACCGCGGGCCCCACCTGCCCCTCCGCCAGTTCAAGCCGGAAATCTGGAGCCGGCTGTGATCCCCGCCTTCCGCGGACTTCCTCCCGTCCAGTGCATCCGCCAGACCTTCCAGCCTCACCTCTGCATGTTTCCCAAGCCCACTGACTTCCTGGCCCTGCTGCCACCCTCCTGACGAAGCCGGCACTCCCCCCTCCCCGCCTGCAGCCGCCCCCCACCGCTCTCCCTCCACTCCTGCCTCTGCGCCCCCCACCCATTCCCCATATGGTGTCCAGAGAGACCGTTTCAAAAACGAATCTGATCATGAAACTCTCCTTCTTTAAAGCCTGCAGTAGCTCCCCAGGGCCATTAGGTCCAAGACCAAACCCCTCTGTGTGTTTAGAATGCCCTTCACGATCTGGCCCTGCCTGCCCCCCATTCTCCGCTCCAGCCACAGACCGGCCTTGCCTTAGGGGTGTTCTGCCCATCCGTCCCCCAGCGGCGCTGAGCCACTGTGATCCCTCACAGCCCAGCACTGGCGCATCTTGCAGGACTCGAACGCAGGGTCACCTTCCCTGGGAAATCTCCCGGCCGTTTGGCGCTCCCTCATCCGTCACACTCTGTATCATAAAGGCTCCCCAGGCCACCGGGCGCTCACTGAGGCCACCGGGCGCTCACTGAGGGCACGGACGCACTAGCCCACACCTGGTTCCCAGCCCCGGGCCCAGTGCCTGGCGCACAGTATCTTCTCAATGTCTGCTGTTCGGATGCCGGGCACACACAGCCATACTCCCCGCCACCCTGCCACCGAGTGTTCAGCTTGTCCCTCTGCTTTTCCATGTGAGCTGCCACCCTCCATACCCAGCCCCACCCCCCCCACTGGGGCCCTCACAGCCCCCCATCTGATCTCCAAGGGCGTGCTGTCCACACGGGCTTCGGCACGTGCTGTCGCCAACCTCTCCTCTCTGCCACGTTGTCTGGAGCTCACACACAGCAGGAGCTCAGTCGTGGCACTGACTCGCCCGCGTGGCTTCAGACGCTGGCTCAGAAGGGACCCCTGATCACTTAACCCCCTCAGCCACTGCTGGAAAAAGGAGTCGCGCACATGGTAGGCTGAGAGTGCCAAGCATCAGCGGGTTGCGTGCTCCCGCCAGGCCCCTGGCCTCCCCCGGGGCCTCCGCGGCTGCTGCTCCATGTGCCTGGGGCCCCGTCTCCCCCACCCCTGCGGCGACCTCCCCCTCGTCCGTCAGAGCTGCGCCGAGGAGCCGTGTCGCGGTCAGCCGTCCTGACCGCTTCGGTGCTCCTTCTGAGCCAGCCGTGGCCCCCAGTCCGTGCCCCTCGTCAGCACTTGGTTACCGCAGCAGCGCGCTGCCCGTGGCGCGTAGGGCGCGTTCTGGGGGCCGCGCCGATGGAAGCCCCCCGCCCCCGCCCCGGGCCTGGACGTGCGTCTCCAGACCTAGCGAGGGGGGTGGGGGGCACACACAGTAAAGATTTGTTGAGTGAATAAAAGGAAGAGCGTTACTTTGTGATACGGAACAAGTCAGTCCCTGTCTCTGGGCGTCAGTCCGTTTTCTGTGAAGTGGGGGCGAGAGCGTGGAACAAGGGAACACGGACGCGCCTGTGCGTTTAACAACCAAGGGGAGGAAGAGCCTGCGTCTGTGGCAGTTGCCGGTTCCCATGGTGTGAACTCTGTCGCTGTGGCCGACTGCGGTGTGGACGGCGGGCCCTCGCTAGCAGGTGCGAGCCACCGCGGGCTCCCCACCGCGGGCGGCCGGCTTGGGCCAGAGCGCCTCCCTGCCGCTCTGGAGTCCCGTCCTTGCACAAGGGCGCCCTGCCTGGGGGGCTGGGGGGTGTCAGGCTGCTCCCGCCCCACCCCAGCACCTCCACTTACCTCCTAGATCCAGTCCTGGGATCTGGACACTTGCACCCGGGCTGCCCGGGGCCCTTGTTGCCAGCGTTCTAGGGCGCCTCCCTGCCCCTCCGGCCGGACGACCCCCTGTGGCTCTGCCCGGCAGCCTTGGCAGACGATTTAAGGGCGGCTGCTGGGCGCAGGCCCCGACAACACACTGTGCCGGGTCCCCGTGTGTGTGGCCCGCCTTCCCACCTGCGCTGACCTGACCACGGCTGCCTCGACGCAGGGGCCGCGTCCAGGCTCCGTTCTGCTCTTGCTTGACCTCTGACTCTGCTGGTCCCACCCTCCTCCTCCAAACGTGTCCCCCCCCCGTGCCCCTTTCCCGTCTCCCCTGCCACCACTCCTCCTGTGTCACAGGCCAGTGACCCCCTGCCTGCAGTTGCCTCCCCTGTCACCCACTTCCGGCCCCCTTTCTGCCCAGCTGTCCCCGCGGAAGCCAGGTGTGGCCGTCCCCGAGCTGGGCCGCAGGTGCCTCCCGCCTGCAGGGCCTCTGCACATTCCTTCTCTCTCTCAACCTGTTTCCCCATCTATAAAATGAAGATAATAGCAGCAATTACCTCCCAGGATTGTCGTGTGATCAGTGGAAGAGGTGTGTAAACTCCCATGGCGTCTGGTGCACAGAAAGGTGCTCCATAAATGCTCTGGGCTCACCTTAGTCATCCCTTCCTCAGGGAGGCCGGCTCCAGAGCACAGCCGGGGGGTGGGGGCGCTGGCTCGATGCCCCTCGGGGCGCTTCCTGCACGCCTGCGGTCCTCGCGGGCACAGGCCGGTTTGCGCGGGGGGGTAACACCGGTGGAGGAGCACACGGGGGAGAGGACGGTGCACGCCCGGAGGACACAGCGCACCGTCGGGAGGCCAGCAGGTGGCGCCAGCGTCCGCGGGGCTCTGCCCAGGGCCACCTCCCTGCCCCGGCGGAGGAGCCCAGGCTGGTGGGCGGGCGGGGCTCAGGGACAGATATTTCCGCAGGGGTGTCCAGCCTGACTTGGTGGGAAGGGGGAGGAGATGCTGGGGAAGGGGGCCTGGCTGAGGGGTTCGGGGCACGGACCACGCGGTGGGGATGTGAAATGAGAGGCCATTCGATCGGTGAGTCAAAAGCTGAGATCCAGGAACCAGACGCAGCGTGGGGGGGGACAATGTGGTGAAATCAATCAGGGAGAGGAAGGGGAGGCCCGGTTTCTATGGCAATGGTAGTGTTTGTGGCGAGCCGGGGACTCCCGGGTCCCCAGGCCTGTGAGCAGTGATTCACCACAGGAAAGGGAGGGTTTCGGAGGGACCGGCTGCTGCAGCCCGGATGCCCTGTGGCTTCTCCTCGGGGCTCAGCGCACGCTCCCCAACGTGGGCCTGTGTTCTCGAAGGTGCCAGGTGGGGAACTGAGGCCCTGCCCCTCACTGCATTTGCACAGCTCACTGATGGTCACAGCGGCCCTCTGGAATTACTGTTCCCCCATTTTAGAGAAAAGCAAACAGTCGCCCCGGCCAGGATGACATGGGTAAGACGTGAGCAGCACAGCCGGGATTGGAACCCAGGCGAGTGTGAGGCTGACCGTGGCCGTGAAGCCCTGGAGAGCAGATGAAGAACAGGGACTGGGAGTTAGAGTGCGGCTGAGACCCAGGACGAGACGGGAGGGGCCCTCCAGCTCCCTCGGCCTCCCCCTCTCCCCCCGCGCCTGCCCTGCCCTGTGTGAGCCCAGCACTGATAGGGAGGGAGGCTGGCACAGTGCTAGGCCGGATGTGGGCCAGAGACCGGCCATCCTGTCTCCCTCTCTCTCCTCCAAGCCCAAGGAAGCAGTCCCCGGTCTCGTCCAGCCAGCGTCTCCCGTCACTTTCTCTGTTCCCTGGTCCCGGGGACAAAAGAGAGTTGGGAGGGTGTCACACCCGCCCCCCCCTTCTACTCTCGGGGCCCCTGCAAGAGCCTGGGAGTCCCCGGCCTTTCTGTCGCTGGGAGGACAGTTTCATTTTTGTTAAGCCATGGGGCCCCCACAATTTCAGTATGAAAGGGGTATCCTCTCCTGCCCCCCTCAGGCCCTGATGGCACGCAAGGGGGAAGCCCTGCCCGTCCCCATTTCTGCACCTGCAGCGGAGGCTCCGAGGTTGGAAGGGCCTTGGGACTCCTCCAATCCAGGCCTCGCCTTGCAGAAGAGAAACCGAGGCCCATAGAAGGAAGGCAGGTTTCCCAAGGTCACGGAGGGAATTGATGGAAGAGAAAGCTAGATCCCCTAACTCCCGACTCTACGTTCTGTGATTGATCCCAGGAAGAATATTCTTGAATACGGCACTGGGTTCTCAGAACGGAGTCAGGCGGATGGATGAACCGAGGGAGAGAGGGCAGATTAGCTGGGGTGACCTTGCGCCACCCGTCTAAGGTGTTACATCAGGATGATGGAGGTGAGACCATCACAAAGGCCACATGTGAAGGTCAGGGGTGTCAGTGTCTGGGAGCGAATTGGACTGTGTGGTCTCGGACCCAGGGCTAACCCACCCCCAGGGCTGGATGAGATCACAGGTGGGCACTTACGGATTACGGGGTGCCGTGAATGTGCCTGGTCACTACGGAAGGCGAGTCATGTCCCATGGGGCCGGGACACAGAGCTGGCCTGAGGAGCAGAGGCTGGGGACAAGCACGGTACCTGACTCAAGCCTCAGGAGAGCACGGAGGGAGTATGAATTCTTGCTGTGCTCAGTAGGGGCAGCAGCCTCCTCCCCTGGTGTTGAGGGGAGGATAGCAGGTTCCCCAAACCCTGGGGGGTGCCCAGAGGCTGTGGGAAGCTGAGCACTAATTAGCTCTCCCTCCCTAATTGGACTTAATTGCCTCCTTGTGATCAGCATTTAAGACTCTGCATCACTTAGCAGGGGAAGGGTGACAGCTCAGCAGGGGGGTGGTCAGGGCTGCCCTTAGGGAAGGGAGGGAGGCAGGGAGGGGACCAGGAGCCTCTCGGCCTCCCATCTGGCCTGTGGCGCCTCTGCCCTCAGTTTCCCCACTCTTAGGGGCTTTCTCATTTTTCTGCCCAGAGGAGATGCGGGATCTGGGCCAGGACCCACCCCTGGCTCCTCTGCAACTGTGGGGTGGGCGGCGAGGGGGTCACGGTTGAGAGTGCGGGCTTCAACCAGGTCTCCGGGGCCTGGATTCCAGCTGCACCACTTACTGGTTATGTGACCTTGAACCCGTTGGGCTTTGTTTCCTCACTTTTAAAACGGGGCTGACCATAACAACGCGTCGCTCAGTCAGTTCTGCCGAGGGTGAGTTGCATAAGGCCCCTGTGCTATTAGAGCAGGCCCGGCCCTGGAAGCAGTCTGTGTCAGCCGCTAGTGCCGTCCCCACCCACCCCCAGCCTCAGGCCCAAGCGGTGTTTACTGAAACGTGCCCGGCTCCCACCCCAGACCGAGTGTGGGATCAAAATGTCTGAGACGTTGGGAGCTGGCAGCCTTGAAAGCCCCCTCTCCCAAGTGATTTGCACTCCCGGTGAGGGTTGAGTGCGCTGGATGGAAGGCGTCCCCGCAGCCCTGACCCCTGAACACTTCCAAGTAGTGCATCCCCGCGCCCCCCCCCCCCCTCACTGGAGTCCTGGGTCACACCTCTGCGCGCCGGGAGCACGTCCCCCCGCTCGGGTGGACAGAGTCCTCCTCTATAACATGAGAATAAATACCCTGCTGTGCTCACCTCCCAGGGCCGCCTGGAGACAGTGTTTCACTAGCGACAGAGCTATAAAGTTGGCGATTATATTGCTCCTCCCGCACTAAACATTTATTGAGCACCCAGCATGTACCCCATCTCCTTTACACACAGTAACTGCCTAGCTCTAAGCTCCTGGAGAGATCGGTCCTGACCCATCAGACCAGTCAGGGTCTCGGCCAACCTCTTTCGTTGGCTCCTGATTGGAATCAAATTAGCCAATGAACAGAAAGAACCTAGAACAGGCCCGGACGCAGTGAGTGCTCTATCAACAGCGCCAGCCCAGCGGGGGTGGCCGGGGGTGGGGAGGCGCCTCGCTGCAGGGCAGGGGGCCTGTGGAGAGGAGCGGGGTGTGCAGGCTCAGGAAGGAGTGTGGTGACATGCTGGGCTCAAGCGAGGGTGGAGCACCGCCCATGCCCCTGACACGCGCCAGGGCCTGGGGATACAGTGGAGGCCCGCCTCCTCCAGCTTCCCCTCAAGAGTCCCCCACACCGGGGGATAAACAGAAGCGTACACTGTGTCACTACGTGTGATAAGACGCTGGGGGCTTAGCGGGGACACTAACCCGGCCTCAGGGGCACTCTCAGCTGAGCCTGGAGGGTGAGGAGAAGTTGGTCAGAGGGCAAAGCCTTTGCCAACTTCAGGCAGGTTAGCCTAGAAGTAGCAGAGAGGTCAGGATTCTTAGAATCTAGAGGGCAAGTGAGGAGGTTCCGGGGCACCGAGGGCTTGGACAAGCCAGCTCGAAGAATTCAGACTCTGTCCCCAGTACAGTGGGGTGCACCGTGAGCTTGAAGTCTTGTGGCAACATGCCAAGGTTTACATTTTGGAAAGATGGTTTGGGGAGGAGAAAGGATCGTGTGGAGGCAGGGGTGGAGGCAGGGAGACTCTCCCGCAATTACCCAGAATGGAGAGCGATTCTAGAGATAGGGTCCACAGGGAAGGGCCTTTCCCTGGCCTTCCCAGGTCAGGTTGGCAGTCCCTGATCTGGGGACACCCTGTCGGGCAGGCGTGTCTGGATCCTCCCCGGCCCACAGGCCCACAGGAGAGGATGTGCGGGGTGCCTGCTCCGGGATATGCGTTTCCGGCCGGAGAGAAGTGCAGGCAGGGGAGTCCCTGGAGCCCCCGCCACCCAGCCTGTGGCCCTGGGGAACAGGTTGCAAAGGGGAGGCCAGAAGGCAAGCTCTCCGGGCCGCAGGGCAGTTTGATGGCGGAAACACGAATGCTCCCACTTGCACTTGAGTTCTGCCCTGGTCCGGGGGTCCATGGTGGCCGTCACTGCGTCCTCATGTGGCCCAGCCCTGGCCGCCCCTTCCCGGGCCCCTCCTGCAGTGCCTGTCAGCGTCCTCAGCCTGCTCGGTGCCCTCCCTCGTGAAACTTGGTTTCTGGGAGAATGTGATTTGAATTAACTCCTGGGAGAAAAAAATCACAGAAACCAGGCAAGGGGGGGGTTGGGGAGGGGGCAGTGAGTCATGTTTCCAAGTGTATTTTTCAAACTTTCCAATGGGAGTTTGGGAAACAACAGCCTTCTGGCTGCCAGCTTGGACCTGGCTCTCCAGGGGTTCCTGGGTCTGTCTGAAGGTCTTACCTTGACCGCCAGTGCACCCAGGCCAGCCCTTCGGGTCTGCTTCATCACCGGGGATCCCCTCCCCGTCCTTCACCCCCCCCCACCCGCCCATGCTGTCCCTGTCAGAGGGGCTCAGAGAAGTCTCTCCTGGGGGAAATGCGGTCTGTCCTCAGCTGCCACTGCACAGTGACAGCCTTCCGTCTACCCCCTTTCAGGGTGGACCATGGGGCCTGCAGTCACTCTGGCGAGCCCTCCGACCCTTGGGAATGACCATCAGCACCAGGGAGACTGGGCTCCAGGAACGTCCTCTCTGCCCCAGCGGCTTCCTGTTTGTGCCCTCCTCTCTCACGTCTGTACCCGTTTCCAAGGGACCCGTGGCTGGGGGTGAGAACCCACCGACACCCAGGGAGGAGCCTGCAGAACAGAGGCCTCACCCCCAGGAGGTGGGTGAGAGAGAAGGGGCGGCGTGTCCGTCCCTGCGCAGCACACATCTTGTGCCCTGGGAAGCGGTGTTAGAATTCCCGTCCTGCACACAGACTCCTGAACTCAGCCACGGCAGCGGATGGGTGCCCCGAGGGTGGTAGACGGAGGAGGAGGTGCCCTCCCTGAAAGTGCCCATCTGCTTCATGGGGGTCCGGGACTAGCTGTCCCCTCTCCCCTCCCAGCGTCTGACTAATCTTTCCTGGCACAGAGGCACATCCTGCCCCCCTGTGCCCGTGCCAGCAGCAGCCCACATCACATGGGCCACATGTGGCTCCCCTTGAGCACATCCTCCCGCCTTCGTCCCTCCCCCTCTCCGCCTGGGGGCCTGAGCTGGGAGTGTCCCTGAGGACCCCTCTCTGCTGTCCTGCCCCCTCACAGTGACAGACTGGCTCCTTCCCCTCCTTTCCGCCCCCTCGTCCTCTCTTCCAACCTCCAGTCCTGGACATCTGGACTCCATCCTTCAGTGTCCCCTCCCTCACCATATCCTGACTCCTGGGACCACCCCCCCTTTCCAGCTCCTACTGAAGAGCCCTTTGGGAAGGGGGCCTTTTGCAAGGTTAGAGCCCCCAGGGCTGTCCTAGGGTGGGGGAAAGCCTGGCAGCCCAGGGATTAAATCCGCCAAGCCCAGCCCCCTGGCCTGTGGCCAGCCTGGGGTGGGGGGTGGATAGAGGTGACCCCAGGATCTGCGTGCATGGAGGAGTGTGAGTGAGCCTGGGCGGGAGGAGGGAGGGCTGAGGGGAACGGTTTGGCTCACCCTCTCCCCGCAGCCTTTTGTGAGGGATAGGGAGGAGTCTGGAAGGCCCCCGGGCTACTGGCCTCCCTCCTCCTTCCTCCGTGCTTAGCAACCGTTGTTACTGGGTAAATATTTGCCCCATCAGGATCTGGGGCTGGAGCTCGGGTGTCGGCCCAGGCAGCGGCCCCTCTCCTCAATTCCTGGGCGTCTCCTGTGTCCAGCTCCCCTTTCCAAAGCCCCCTGGCCTGGATTCAAGATGTGACCCCACTGCCCTGTCCCAAAGCTCCATTCCTCCTCCCTCACAGACCTCTTCCCCAGCCTCCTCCCTTTACCCACTCTGATCTTTTCCTTCATCCCCACTTGCCCGCTGTGCTCACCTCTCTGAATCCACCTTCTACCCCTGATCCCCTAAGGCACCCGGGGGGAGACCCCACCCCTGAGCTGGATAGGTCCCCACCACACCCCACTGGGAGCCCAGCCTGGCTTTCCCTCCTGCTGTATCGTGGTGCTCACCGAGTCCCGGGACCTCACCTCTCGGCTTCAGCAGGAAATATGCCCCACCCCTTAAGCCTTAGCTCAGCTGCCCTAGGCTCCAAAGGGAGAGAGGAGGGATGCGGGCTGTTTTGATGGATACCTGTCCATCCTCCATCCACCATCCCCAGGAAGCTCCGCTTCAGGAAGCCAGCACCATTTTCACCTCCTCTGGGGACAGAATTGAGGGAAAGCCAAGGCCAAGAGGAAACAGATGCCCCCTCAGCCCCTCCCTGGGCAGCGTGAGAGTGCTCCGGCCTGAGCCCTTGCATCCTGTCCCAGCAGCTCCCACCCTGCTGCCCTCCCCCCTCCTCCAGTGGATTCCCCATCACCTGTCCCTGCGATGAAGAGCCCCTGGGGGTGTGGGGTCCAGGGCCACAATGAGGTGGGCTCCCCGGGTGCCCTGGAAAGTTTGGACTTACTGGGCATAGAGGGCAGCGCAGTGCCGGGCGGCAGGCCCAAGGGCCGGCGTAGGGAGCGTGGGGAGTTGGACCAAGGCAGGTCTAGAAAAGAGGGGCTGGCCTGCATGATGCTCTAAGATTCCTCCCGGCTCTGAAGTCCTGGCTTCGAGGCAGTGGAGGGTGAAGCCCGGGCCCAAGGCGCCACCCGTTCCCGACCTCTAGGGCCCTCCGTCCTGGTCTGCTGCCCACCTGCCCCACCTGCAGCCCCGGCCGCTCCTGCGGCGAGTGCCCCTTGCTCTGCCCCTGCCCTCAGGAACCTGCCCTCTAACCAGCATCCTCCCTGCCACAGCCCACTTGACCAGTAGACCCCTCGCCCCCACCCCTGCTGAAAGGGCCCTGGGCGAGCTTGGAGGCGGGCACTGGCAGGCAGGGGGAGCCTCCGGGACGCATGGAGGGCCCTGCCCAGGTGGTCCTATAGTCGCGGACAATTTGTAGAAGATATTTTCATTTTTTAAAAAACTAGGCCCTCCCCGCAACGAGGAGAGGAGCATGTAGGGAGACCCAGCGACCGCTGGGCCCGGTGCCAGCTCCGAACCCCCCGCCCCAGCCACTGCCCCCGGCCGCGGGCCCCCCAGTTTCGGGCCCCAGCAGCGATTGGCCGGCTGCGGGGCGAGGGGCGGGTGAGAGGGAATCCTCTTCTGCCTCACTTCCCGGAAGCGTGTAGCGGCGCGGGGCCCGGGGACCCTGTGCTGCAGCCCCGGGCCCCGGGGTTGTGGCGCTTGTTTGTTTCCTAGGCAACAGGGAGAGGAAACCCCCGCTCGCGAGCCGGGGAGGCCCGGGCAACCGCGCACACAGACGCACACAGCCTCACGCGCAGCCGCCCACGCGCAGGGCCTGCGTCAGCACCGCCGGCCGGCCGCGCCCGGGGCTGGGGGCGGGGCGGGGCGGGGCCGGAGGCGCCTCGGCCCCGCCCCCCGCCCGGGCCCCGCCCCCGCCGCCCGCCGCCGCGCCGCCCCCAGCAGGTGCGGGGGCGGGGCCCGAGCGCGGGGGGGGCGGCTGGGGAGGGGGGAAGGGAGAGGGTGGCGCGGGACTTCTCCGTCGGACGGGCTCTGGCCCGGCGTGCGTGTGGCCTACGGTGCACCGCGGCGCGTACTTTGACGGCTCCAGGAGCCTGAGTCTCGCGGGAGGGACGACTACCTACCTGGGCCCAGTTTCCGGGGAGGAGGGGCGGGAAGAGTTGGGAAGCAGCTCCGGGGCGGACTCCGGGATCTTGCTTTTCGATTGGGCTTCGTGGGGTCTACGCTGAAGAGATGTGGGGTGTAGGTTATTAACCTGGAGGCAGACACCCTGGGGTTTGGGGTTCTGCTCCCCTCACTGTCAGCTGTGGAGCCTTGAGCAAGGCAGTTAACCCGCCCAAACCTCAGTCTCCGCATCTGTACGGTGGGGATCGTGGTGCTTGCTCTGTGCACCTCCAGGAGATTTGGGGGGTTAAGCCTTTCGTGGTGAAAGGCTTGTCACCGGGAGACATCTCCGGGTGCGGGCGTGAGGGGTAGGCTCTCCACCCATTAGCGACCACCCCTTTGTCCTGGCTGGGGTGGTGAGGGAGGATGGCTGGGCCCTGCCCCCACTCCTCCTGAAGGTGGGCTGAAGATTAGATGGGACCCCCTCCACACAGCCCTACGCCAGCACCTGGGGCCAGGCAGGCACTTAAAGAACAGGAAGTCCTTCCATTCCCAAGGTTATACTGATCACCTGTGCATGAGTGAGTCAGCACTTCAGCAGTGGTTCAGCACCGACCCTGTGAGCCAAGGGCACACCACCCAGACTCTCCATCAAGAACTCACTAAGGGATTCCCAGACCGTGGCCTTGAATCTCCAAATCATTCCCCCCACCCTAAGCCACTTCCTAGGCCCTCCTCCAAAGGGTCGCCCCTTCCCACCCCTAGGGGGGAGCACAGCTGCCTCCCCAATGGCCTAGACCCCATTTGAAGCCTCTCCTCCTTCAGCTGCCCAAGATTATAGCCTGATGGCAAGATTTTACCTTTCAGAGTCAGGCCAACCTGTGTTAAAATTCCAGTTCTGCTACTAACCACATGACCTCAACCAGGTCTCAACTCCGGGAGATTTTGCCTCACAGGGAACCTTCTGCAACGTCAAAGACACTTTTGCTTGTCACAGCTGGGAGTGGAGATGCCCCTGGCATTTAGTGCGTACAGGCCAGGGATGCCGGATACCCCACAGGGCACAGAACCCCCACCCATGACAGAGAAATAACTGGCCCCAAATGCCAACGGTGCCACAGTTCAGAGACCCTGCCTTAAGTGAATAATTTCACCTTCCAGGGCCTCAGTTTCCTCATCTGTAAAATAGGCTAATAATAGCCCTTGTAGAGCTATTGTGGAGGTTCAACAAGGTGGAGGGAATGCCCAGTGCCGCATAGAAGCAAATGCTCCATAAATATCCCCCACTCAGCTCATTATTAGATACCTCCGGAATCCCTCCTGGTTTCGTGCTTCTGAACCTGCTCCCTCTGGCTTACCTGGTGTCAAGGCCAGGGCCACCACCTCTTCCCTCGCTGGGCTCAGGGTCTCCCTGCTGTCCCTCTTGACCCCAGCCTCATTCCCACAGCTCATGCCCACAGCAGGTGCCTGCCTCCGTGCCCCCTTGGCCCACCCTTACCCCCTTCACTCCCGGAGGCCCCTGCTCCGGTCATTAGGCCAGGCTGCAACCCTCTGCAGCTCTTTCGTACTCCCGCACCTCTGCACACACTTCCTCTCAGGCACCAGGCCACCGCACACCTCCCATGCGTCCTGCCAAAGCAGCATAAGAGAGCAAAGCAGGCCCTGACTGCTCGGTCCAAGTCCTGAGCTCAGCCTATTACTTATGATCTAGTTTGGGGGAAGCCAGTCTCACCTGTAAAACAGGGAAATCATCCCCCAGCCGTGAGGTGGTTCTGCGGACCGAGCAGAGAAGGTGTGTGAAAACACGGCTATGAAATCAAGCAAGGGGGCGCCTGGGTGGCTCAGTCAGTTGAGTGTCCGGCTTTAGCTCAGGTCACGATCTCATGGTTCGTGGGTTCGGGCCCCACGTCAGGCTCTGTGCCGACAGCTCAGAGCCTGGAGCCTGTCTTCGGATTCTGTGTCTCCCTCTCTCTCTGACCCTCCCCTGCTCACGCTGTCTCTTTCTCTCTCTCTCTCAGAAATAAACTATCTCCCTCCATTAGAATGTCAGCTTCATAAGGGCAGGACTTTTTGTCTGTTTTTATTCACTGCTGTATCCCTAGCGTCAAGGGCAGCGTCTGGCCCGTAGTAGCTATCCACTAAATACTTACTGGGTGAGTGACTTCACTATTTACGTAGAGGGTATTTCTCTAAAGCCCCTAAATCTACCTCCTTCAAGAAGTCTCCCTTCAAATACATAGAGGTGTTTTTTTTTTTAAGTTTATTTATTTTGTGAGAGAGAGTACACGGGGGGCAGAAAGAAAGGAGAGAGAATCCTAAGCAGGCTCTCCACTCTCAGCGCAGAGCCTGACACAGGGCTCGATCTCACGAACCATGAGACCATGACCTGAGCCAGAATCAAGAGTCAGACACTTAACCAACTGAGCCACCCAGGCACCCCTAGATTTTTTAAGTAAGCTCTATGCCAACACGGGGCTCGAACTCACGGCCCCAAGAGCAAGTCACATGGTCTGCCGGCTGAGCCAGCCCAGCGCGCCCACGTGCCTATTACTTAATCACTGCAGCACCTTTTATAGATGAGGAAACTGAGGCACTTGCTCGGAGTCTGGCAGAGCCAGACGCATTTGTTAGGGACACAGATGACCAAGACTTGGGCCCTTCTGTCTCTCACAGCATTTTGGGAAGGAAGGGTCATGGAGGGAGGCCCAGGATACTTTGTGCCCCCTTCTGGGGTCATTGGTCCTCAAGGCAAGTGCCACTTCCACTGTGCAAACGGCCGCTTGGGGCGAACCCCTATATCCTGATATGATTCATTCATGCTCCAGCCTTCGGGCCACCTGGAATTCATTAGCCAGTCCAGAGTCCTGCGCTGCTCTTCAATCACTGTCCTTGGCTTTGCTTTTCCCTATGTGTCCCCACAGGGGGCAGGCCCCCTGTGGGCAGGTGCCGTGGCTCTACCCCATGCCCCGTCTAGGCATTCGGCCCATGTGACAGAGGAGGAATGGAGGCCCAGAGACTTCGAGAGCAGGCCTGCCATCACTCTGCAAAGGAGAGGCAGGGCTGGACCCTGGTCACCACCCAGCTACCACCCCGCCCCCACCCCAGCCCCCTGCCTCCCCTGCTTTCTCCTGCTTCTTCTGGGACTGAGGACCTACGCCCTGGCAGGCAAAAAGCAGACTGATGGCGCGTGGAGTCCAGAGTGAGGATAGAATATTCACGATACAGTCCCCCTTTGAAGTTCAGATTTAGGATGGAGGGCTTCCGGGTGGGTGGTGGTACGGGTTGGGGCGGGGGGCTTTGGAAAGAGCCTAGAGTGAAATTTGTGGTTAAGATCCCCCCCTTCTCCTGCCTCTTTTCTGCAGAGATGGGGAGGTCCAGGATAGGAAGGGTTAAGTGTGGTTTTGCTTCCCCAGCCAGGAAGGGAAGCCGGGCCTGTCTGGGAGGGTGGGGCCTGGTGGGGGGGGGGGCAGTGCTGAGGCAGTGGGAACAGCATGAGCCCTGTCCCTCACGTCCCAGGGAAACCCACCGGGCCTCTGCTCTCCTTTGGGAAACAGAAGCAGAAGCAGAACAAGACTTTTTGTTTTGTCTGCAAAACGGAGAGTGGGCGCCACGCCCTGGGAGAGAGGGTTGCAGGGAGGGGAGGCCATATCCGGGCCCCTCACCTGGGTGCATCTGGATGCTCGCCACAGTGCCCAGCCACCCTCCTAGACACGGGACCCTAAACACCCCCCCTCCGCGGGTCCCCTCCATAAATACCCGGACCCCTTGTCTAAACCCCACTCCATCCCCTGCGGACACAGGCCCGGGTCCGGAACCTGGGAAACAGGACCTGTCCAGCCAGGCTTCCCTGTCCTATTACAGAAACCTTGATATCCTGGAGCTGCAGGAGTCAGCAGCGTGATTTAGTCTCCTGAGTTCTCCACCAGAGAGTAAGCTGTGGGGACGCAGGGGCAGGCCGTGAGAGCACATGAGTTCTGGGGCCTTAGCACGGCCACCTCGGAGGGAGGATGAGGCGGCGGTGGGGCCAGGCCAGGAGTAGGGGAGGGGAGCAGAAGACTGATCAGAGGGCTGGTTGGTGAGGCTTGAGGATGAAGGCTCCAGAGCCTGGGGTGGGGAAGCCTGGGGACCTGGGTGATCCTGCTTGGTGAGAGGGCCTGGCCCCTCCCCGAGCCAGTGGGGGAGCAGACCTGCTCCGAGAGGGATGTGGAGGTACGTGGAGGTACGTGTGGTGCCCCGGGCAGGTGGAGGTGGTGGGGTCTTTGCTGTCCTGCCCCACACTACCCACTTTCTGGCTGAGACCGGGACGGAGAGCCACCACTGGCTGTCCAGCTCCCTGCCCTGCTCCCCCTTTCAGGCCCCTCTGGGAACCACAAAAATCTAGGACCTGGTGTCCTGGCAACGTGATGAATGCACAGCTCTGGTATCTGTTTTAAATTATCCATTAAAATAAGTACAGTCCTGGAAAAAAAAAATAAGTACAGTCTTGGTGTTGGCGGGGTGGGGTGGAAGAGTAGTTGGCGGGGTGGGTCAGAAGGAGGAGAAAGGGACCCAAGTGGGGGGGGGCTAGGCAGCCTCTTTTCCTAATTGCTTGGGTGGGAAGGGAGGAGGGCAGTGCCTAGGCCCTACTCTTGGTTTTGTGAGGGGGCCTGTGGCGCCGTGCTGGGATCTAAGACCCAATGCTTGATGTTGAAGGGAGAGGTTGGGGCAGAAGATAGGAAAAGACGGACCCCAAACTTCTGGTCCCTTCCCCAAAGTTGAGGGTTAAAGCCCAGCTCCCCAGAGAACCCAGGCATTCCTTCCCACCCCCACCCTGGCATACAGAGGTGCGGCTTTGAATGGGCGGCCCACGTGTGTGTGTGGGGGGGCAGGGGTGACTCACTATTACTATGGGGAGGAAAGGGGGAGCCACTGGTGGAAGAGAGTGAGTCACCCTGATGGGCACCAGCCTCAGCACCCCCCCTCCACTTTCCTGGATCTGCCTGCCTGGCGCCTTCCCCTGCTTTACACCCGCCTTCCCTCTCCCCCCACCCCTGCCCTTTGCCCACCCACTCTCACCCTTAGGGTCTGCCTTCAACCCACGAAGGCGAGACGGTGGGGTGGGGGCAAGCTTGAAGCTGGGAGCCCTGAGCAGGCAGAATCAAGACGGGAGAAGCCCCAGGCTTCCCGGGTGCGAGGGACAGGGTGGGGCCCCGCCCGGCCACCGCCCGGCGGTCCTCGCCCCCCCGCGCCGCCCCCTCACCGCCCGCTGCGGGTGTGCGGCGGCCCCTTTAAGAGCGGCGGCCCCTCCTCCCACTCCCTAGACCTATTAGAGCCTCTGCCCGGCGTCGGTGACTCAGAGTGTCCGCGGGAGCGCCGCCGCCCCAGCCGCGCGCCCCGGTTCCGAGGTCCGCCCGCCCCCGGCCCAGACCCCACGCCTGCCCGGAGCGCGCCTCCCGGCCGGCGCGCTCGCACCCCGCGGCCTCCGTCCTTCCGCCCGAGCCCCGCGCCCTTCCCGGGACCTCTGCCCCGCGGGCAGCGCTGCCACCCTGCCGGCCATGGAGACCCCGTCCCAGCGGCGCGCCACCCGCAGCGGGGCGCAGGCCAGCTCCACCCCGCTGTCGCCGACGCGCATCACCCGGCTGCAGGAGAAGGAGGACCTGCAGGAGCTCAACGACCGCCTGGCCGTCTACATCGACCGTGTGCGCTCGCTGGAGACGGAGAACGCGGGGCTGCGCCTCCGCATCACCGAGTCCGAGGAGGTGGTCAGCCGCGAGGTGTCCGGCATCAAGGCCGCCTACGAGGCCGAGCTCGGGGATGCCCGCAAGACCCTCGACTCGGTGGCCAAGGAGCGCGCCCGCCTGCAGCTGGAGCTGAGCAAAGTGCGCGAGGAGTTCAAGGAGCTCAAAGCGCGGTGAGTGCGCCCGGGGGTGGCGCGCAGGGCGGGAGCGCGGGGCGCAGGCGGGCCGCCGGCCCGGCCCGGCCCGGCCCGGCCCGACTCCGGCGGCTGATCGCTAGGCTTCACAGTCCCCTCCCTCCCCGGAACTGCCCCGGCGGGTGACTGGCAGTGCCAAGGGAAATCGTCGAGAAAGGACAGAGAAGGGAGGGGTCTCTGGGAGAGGGTGGCATATGTAGGGAATGGTGGGAGCGTCAGGGCCGAGTAGGGGCGGGTGGCAGGCCCACATCCGTTCTGGGTCGGGGTCGCCAGCCTTTTGGAGGAGCCAGGGGCAAGGCCTTGGGCGAAGGACAGCTGGCCCTGTCTCGTCTAAGAAATCTGGTTGCTCAGGACTCATCGGAGTGGGTGAAAGGGTCCTGTTAGAACTTTCTTGGCAGGCTTGGCACTGTGCCAACTTTGCCTAGACTGTCTCTGGACACATGATGCCCATTAAGACTGAGCACCCGCGCTGGCAGGTGTCCAGCGGTGCTGGAGAGAGGTTCGCAAGGCAGGGACATGGAGGTGACCTCTGGGGCACATCTCTTTCCGGGGTTCTGGGAGTTGGGACGCTCTCCCCTCACTGCCTCAGGTCTGGGGCCTTCTCTGGGCCGGGACAGGCCCACCGAACAGCTCCAGGAGCCCGGCTCCCCCGCAGCGCCCGCAGCCCTTGGCCTGCTTGGCCCAGGAATGCAAGACGGGTAGGGATCCCGCGGCAGAGGCTCAGGAGGTGGTCTACCCGCCCAGGTCCGGGGCACCCGCCTTGGCCCTCTGCCAGGGGTCTCCGAGGTTCCGGGCTCTGCTCCTCCCCGTCTCCCTGCCTGGGGCGAGCCACTTTTCATTTCCCGGCCAAGCCCAGCAGTCTTTGCTCTGGCCTATCTGCTCAGCCACTGACGTTTTTTTGATCTTTGCCTTATGAAACTGCTGGAGTAAGTGACATTTTTGAAATCCAGCCGTTGGAAGCTTCAGGCCACTCCTACCTCACCCATCCCTGCCCCACCCTACCCCACCCTACTTGACTCCTCCCTCTTTTCTAAAAAGGCCTTTGGAGCCTGGAAACCTAGGCTCTTTTTTCCTGGCCCCTGAGAATTTGCTTTCCTCCTCTTTCCTCTCCCTTTCTGTGTGACCACCTGACCCAAAGAGCCGAAAGGTGCTTGAGGTCCCTGGGCCGGGGGGCCTCTGGCTTGACTTCCTGTTCTCCCAAAGCTTGCCCTCCTCGGAGCCTCTCTGTATCCAGTGCTCCTTCTGCCCTTCACCTACCGGGGCCCTGGCGGTGGGCGGGGCGGATCCGTGCCCTGACGAAGGGTAGATGGAAATAGTGTGCAGAGACAGGCTGACTTTTGGGGGAAAGTGTTGACAGAGGTCACTCCTGCCTTTTTGCACTGGTGATCTGATCAACTTGGCTCGCGGGACTGACAGGCAAACTAGGCGGGCCCCAGAGAACTAAACTAGCGCGCTCGGCAAAGCCCCCTCGCCGGCTCTTATGCAGGCCCTTCTCTGCAGGCCTTTCTGCTGGGAGGACATTGATTGGGAAGCCGGAGGAGGAGCAGAGTCTGCGATCCCTGGCTAACCCAGCCACGCCAGTCTGTCTCCTCTGCCTCCTGGTGCAGCTGTCCTGGCCTGGGACACCAGGCGGGTGTGTGCTCACATGGGGCAGGGGCGGGGGTGGTGTGTGTACTTGTTATATTTAGCCACCTGCCTCTCTCTCCCCCACTGATCCTGGCTGGGGAGGCTGGGCTTCCGGAAAACGGGGGGGGGGTGGGCCTGCACACCTGGATCTCAGGCTGATGGGAGGCTGGGTGGAGACAAAGGGGGCTCGGGCTGGATTGGCTGCCCCCTCCCATGTCCCATGTCCCCAGTGGGAGGACCCAGGATTTGCGGCTTCTCTTTCTGTGTGCTGTGCTCAGGGTGAAGTGGCGAAGAGTGGACTGAAGATTTTGGGAGAGGAAGAAAGGCACCATCTGAACTGCTCCCCACCGAAGCTTAGGGAGAAGGCATTGTCTGGTTTAATGTTTAATTAGAGCTCAGAGTTCAGGGCCGGGCTTCGGGTTGGGAGGCAGAGCTGTCTGTGCGATCCTGTGGCAGCCCCTGACCCAGCCTGGTACCTCGGCCACACCCAGGGGTTTGGGGCGCCTTCTCGCTGGGCTGGGCTATAGGATCCAAACAGAAACAACACTCCCCAGGCCCCATACACACATTCTGTCTGTTCTGAAGTCTGAAACATTTGGACACCCAAGTGCGGTGAGAATGAGGAGCCGAAAGCCCCAGGCAAGGCCTCCCTTGGGGTCCAGGCTTGGAGCCGGGCCCCATCCCAGGCATGACAGCTGGGTGGATGACTCAGATGCTGCCCCCTCCCTTCCACTCTGGTGGCCTTACAAGGGCCAGTGGGAGACAGGGGGGAGACAGCAGATGTCTTAAGGGGAGGGCTGGGGCCCGAATAGCTGTATCTTCAGCCCCTGCCCCCCACTGCGTGTTGGGGGCCTTCCCACCCCCTTCCTTAGGACCTCTGGTGGCGGCCTGGAGCAGGGCCCGCGTGGGCAGCATGCAGCAGGTGGTTCCAGAGCCGCGTGCAGCCACAAGGCCGCAGCGTGGGGCCGAGGTCTGTGTCTTCCCATGTGGAGCCGGTGGAGGAAGGCTGAGTCAGGAGTGGGGAGATCCTGGGCCCGCAAAGCAGAAGCGCTTCTTCCCCCCCGGACGAGGCTGGGTGCCCGACAACTTCCTGTATTGTCCGCCTTGTGCAGCCCCGGTGGGGATGGGCAGGGAAGCGCGGGCCCAGGCTCATCCCAGCTCTCACTGAGGCAGGAACAACGAAGGCCCGAGAGGTGCACAGCCTTGTCTTGTGTCACACAGTAAGAGAGCAGCAGGTCGGGACTTGAGCACGGGCTTCTGACTTCCAGTTGTGTGCCTGTGTCGTCAAGCCTGCCTTCTTTTTTTTTTTGTAATTAAAAAAATTTTTTTTCTATTTACTTCTGAGAGAGACAGAGAGACAGCATGAGCAGGGGAGGGTCAGAGAGAGAAGGAGACACAGACGCTGAAGCAGCTCCAGGCTCTGAGCTGTTAGCATGGAGCCCGACATGGGGCTCGAACCCACAAACTGTGAGATCATGACCTGAGCCAAAGTCAGATGCTTAACCGACTAAGCAACCCAGGCGCCCCAAGCCTTCTTTCTTTAGCTTAGAAGACAGGTTGGAGGGTCCTGTGGGCTCAGGGGTGGGGGGGTGGCCGAGGCTTCTGCAGTGCGGAGATTCCAGCCTGAGCCCAGTGGGGCCAGTGATACGTGAATGTCCTGCCCTCCTGTGAACCCCATCCTTTGCTCTGCCCTGTCCCTGGAAAGACCCAAGACCCTGCCAGGACATGGATCCTGAGACGCAGCTCCGGGAGGCTGGGTGTTCCTGGCTGTGACTTGTCATGGGAAGTATCTACACATAGTATTCAAAGGAGGCTGTGCCCTTTGGCAGAGACCTGGGGGTAACAGGAGGCCTTTGAGGGTACCCGGGCCCGTGTCCTCACCCGAGGGAGCCTCTGGTGTCGTCGCTCCCTGCCACCCCCCACCCCGAAGTCTGCATTCCGATCCAAAACTCAGGGACCGAGCACCACTCGGGGAGCCCAAGAGGAACAGAAGGGACGGGAATTCCTGCTCAGCCCCTGACTGCTTTCCTGTGGCCCAGGCCCCCGGCTGGCACCTGCCGTGGCCTCCATTCTGAGACCTACCCTTGCACAGGGTACACCCGTGCCCCAGTCCCACCCCCCAGGGATTCAGTAGTTCAGGGTCAGGACTGAAGCCAGGGACAGCTGGGGAACAACTGGGAGGGGGTGTGTTCACCAACCAGCTGTGCCTCCGCTCCCCCCCCCAGCCTCCCTCCCCGCAGGCCCCACCCCTGGGCCCGGCTGCAAGCTCACCCCACCGGAGCCCCGGTGCCCCTGAAGGTGAGGCGGGCCAACCTCTAACGTTCTTGGGAGTGTCCGGGAGAGCTTGCAGGGTCTCCTGTCCCTTAACAAGAGGTGGGGCGGCCACTAGCCACGTGACAGGTTGTATGAGGTGGAAACAACCCCGGTCCTCGGTGTCCTAGGCTCGGTCCTGCCACTAAATTGCTGTGTGACCCCGAGGAAATCACCTTCCCTCTCTGGATGTCCCTAGCTATGAAATAAAGGGCTTAGAGCAGAAGGTCTGGAGAGCTGCCTCATGGCCTAGTGCGTGATCCAGAGAGAGTGGTCAGTCCTCCACGTTCCCCAGCAAGAACTGTGAAAAACAAATACACTTAATGTGAATATAATTATTGGCCATTGCCATTCTCTATAGAAATCTCTGCCACGAGCTGTGGGGTGAGACTTGCAGACAAACTTGCTTCTCTGTTTCTCAAAGAAAGTTTGTTAGGAACCGGTAATTATGACATTACGCTCTTGGCTTCTGCTGTTTTATGTCCGGCGAGAGAGGACAGTGGGAAGGGCTGTGTTGAGGGGAGCTGGGAGGCCCCGGGAACGACCGGGCTGTCACCTGAGAGCTGGCCAGGGTTGGACACACGTGTTTGCGGCCGGAGGGAGGCACAGGCTGACCTTGGGCCGCCTACCTGCTTCCTTTCCTGCACCCGGCTGCCTCCCCTGGGGCCCGGCTCTGAGGAGGTCTTGGAAGGGGACAGAGTTGGCGAAGCAGGGGTGGGGCAGGGAAGGGGTGCTCCCTGTCCCCTGGCGGGAGAGGAAGCCGGGATTAATTCTGGCGGGGATCCCGGCCCCACGGGAGCTGAGTCACGGCAGAGGGCGGAGTAGAGTGGACGGGACACCCTACGCTATTCCCTCAGACAAGAGAAGGCTCGGGGTGGCCTTTCATGGGGCATGGCAGCAAGACATGAGGGTGGGACCCGCATGGGGGACACACGGAGGGGACAGAGCACGTGGGTCCCTTTGGACTGGGTTAGAGGGGCTAGACGCCCTCATATCAAGGAGCCCGGTTGGTTTCTGGGCAGCTGAGCAGAGAGGGATCCCAAGGCCCGCCTTGTGCCCAAGCGCCTGGCGCTCCCGGAGGCGCCTGCAGCTTCCCAGGCTGGGGCTGGAATGCGGCGGGGCCAGAGCTAGGCCCCTCCCACTTCCCTTGCTGGTCTTGGGGTGCGGCTCCTCCCACCCGTCCTGCTGTCATCAGGGATAATAATCCAGATAGAGGGTTAATGCGTCCCGAAGAAGGGACTCCTGTGTCAGCCTCTTGTAGGGGATCCCCTAAATGTCCCTACTTTGGCCGGTGGCCTCCCCCTCCCTCCGCCCAGGACATTCTGCCTCTTCCTACGCTTAGGCTCCTCCCCAGGCCTCAGCCCTGCATTTCTGTGACAACGCAAGAGTGACTTCTAGACAGTCAGGCCCAGAAGAAGGAGAGCGGAGTTGGCAGGGACTGGAGAGAGCAGTTGGTCAGGAAGCCGGCCGCCCGTTGTGCAGGACCCGGGGCCCGCAGGCTCCTGCCCTCCGTACAATGCCACGTTGATACACCCGGCAGCTGTGACTCAGGCCTGGCCCTCGGCCAGCCCCAGCGTCTCTGCTGGAGTCGCGTCTGAACATGTCCACAGGCCTCCCGGCCTCCTCTCAGCACCGGCCCCTCTCCCCCAGCCTCCCCCTGCCCACAGTCACCACCTGGCTTTGTCTTGGGGGGGCAGCTGGGTCCCCCAACCCCAGGCCTGTGCGGTGGGCGGAAGCAGAGCCAGGCCTGTGTGGGAAGGCAGGGGTGGGGCCCACCCTGAGGGGCCTACCTGCGCTTTCCGCTTTCCACCTCACCACGCTCAGAAAGTCAGCGGGTGGGGTTCGGAGACAGCTCTGGGGGGACTTCGAAGGGCCTGGAGCACCTGTTCCCCCAGCTCCTCTCTCAAAGGCCTCTTCTGCAGACAGGGCTGCTGCCTTGAGCCCCGGATGTCCCCGTCTTCCCACACCCAGCCCTCAGCAGGCGGTGGCACACCCACAGACCAGCCAAGAAACCTAGCAGCGGGCCCTTTTCGGGGTGGGGGTGTCCGGCCCCACGGCTTCACGCCCCACTGTGGGAGCGTGTGCGTTGGGGCCGCATCACTCCTGGATTGGGGAGGCAGAGGCAGACGCCTCTCCCAGGCTGTCTTCCGGGGTGTCCGTGTGCCACCCTCCTCGCACCCCCGTGCCGTTCTCAGCGCTCTGCCCCTGTCTGCTGTGAGTGCCCTCAGGTGACCCGGTGGGCAGGTTTTCAGTGCCTGGGCCTTCCCTTGTCCAGGCCTCGGTTTCCCCACCGGTAGAGGTGCAGGGGCTGGCCCAGAGCAGGGCCGGAAGACTGGATTGTGTGGACTCCTAGGCCCCAGGCATTCCAGGCACAGCCTGGAAAAGCCCCAGGCCTTAGTGGACAGATAGTAAGGCGCCAGGTGAAAACAACAGCTGAGCACATATGGGGGTGGGGACTAGAGCGCAGGGCAGCAGCGCCTGAGGCCCGGGGAGGTGGGTGTGCAGTCTGCAGGGGGAGGAGCTGCGGAAACAAAGGGAGGGGTGGCCACAAGGGCCCCCCCTCACTGGCAGGAAGTCGGCTTGGGCCAAAGTCTGCAGTGCAGGGAGAAGAGGGGACCGCTGTGGCCCTGCGGCCCACCCGCGCGCCCATCCTGCCGCGGGGGGCGCCCTCCCTGCACTGCCCTGCCCTGCCGCGGGGGGCGCCCTCCCTGCACTGCCCTGCCCTGCCGCGGGGGGCGCCCTCCCTGCACTGCCCTGCCCTGCCGCGGGGGGCGCCCTGCACTGCCCTGCCGCGGGGGGCGCCCTCCCTGCACTGCCCTGCCCTGCCGCGGGGGGCGCCCTGCACTGCCCTGCCGCGGGGGGCGCCCTCCCTGCACTGCCCTGCCCTGCCGCGGGGGGCGCCCTGCACTGCCCTGCCGCGGGGGGCGCCCCGCCCTGCCGCAGGGGGCGCCTTCCCCTGAGGGGCTCCGAGACCTTGCCCCTCTGCCCCCCGCCCCACCCCTCTCTCTCGTCCTGGGGTCGCGCCATGGGGAACTCTGTGTACCGGTGAGGCTGAGGGGCTGAGGCTGGAGGGGCCGGGGCCGGGCAGCGCCTGGGAGCCCCGTGCCGGCTTCCCTCCCACTTGAGCGTCGCGCGAGGCGAGGTCTCTGCCCCGTATCTCTTCCTCAGCGTCGTGGAGGAGGAGACGGGGGCCCCGCAAGTCGCCCCCAGCAACGGGGCCCAAACAGGCCTGGGCGGTCTGGCTTCCATATCTGGCACCCGAGCCGGGCCGAGGAGGGTGACTCAGCGGGCGGGCCAGCCCCTGGCCCTGAGCCCAGCCGGCCCCTGTGCTGCTCCGACGCCGCCTCCGCCCGGCAGACCCCCGGCCTTCCCGCCCCTCCCCCTCCTGAGATGGGAGCTGCCAGCCGTGGGAAGAGCCAGAAACAGGATGCCCGGCCCTTGTCGCCTCACGAGGCCCCTGGGATGCAGCGCGCTCGCTCTCGTGCGGAGGAGCCTGGACGGGAGGGCTGGGGCAGGACCTGGGCGAACTTAGGGGCTCCCCTGTGAGCGCTACAGGATTTCCCGGCCCGGCCTGGGTATTGTCCGCCCCGGGATGAGTCACCTGCAGCCCAGCTCCCCGCCGGCCGCACCCACTGCCCGCTGGCCCTGGCACCTGCGCGCGCGCTGCCCAGACAGGGTTGGTCTGCCGTGGTCCCTCCGGGCGCTGGGGGGGGGGGGGGGGGGGGGGGGCAGGAGAGGCGCTGCGCCCTGCCCCACCCCAGCCCTTTCTTGGGGTGTGCGGTGGCTCCCCAGCCACAACTCCGAGGGCTGAGTCATGAGCCTGTGGGTGATAGTGGCTTCTTCCCCACAGATGGAGCTCCCCAGCCTGACTGAGAAAACCGCGGGGGCCCTTCCCCTCCTTGCGTGCTGGCGGTTTTCCCCTGTGGGCAAAGCTAGTCCGGCCTCCAGCCCCCCTGTTCCTCGTGAGGCCCCCCAGCCCCTCCGGCTGCCCAGCTACTGACGTGCTGCGGGGCCTGGACGTGCTCTGTGCCTCAGGGTCCCTGGTCCCACGGTGACGTGGCCAGGCAGCTGGGCAGACCGAGCGCGCCCGCTAATGTGGAGCAGCGCCTGCTCCGTGATCAGCCCGCGGGACTGAGGGCTGGCACCCTCTCCTCTGTTCTCCGCTGGCGGCGAAGGCCTTTCCCCAGAGATGCCGCCTGAAGGGGGGGGGGGGCCTCCTTCACATCTCCCCCAGCCCAGGCCACCCCCTTCCTCTTGTGGCCGTGGCGGGCAGTGTGGCAGAGGGGACAAGTCCCCAGCAGAAGCGTGGGTGGGCCATGACCCTGTCCCTGCTGTCACTGCGTGCCACACTCGACATGGGCCACTTGCTTCCCTTCCCTGCATCTGTTTCCTCATCTGTGCAAGGAGGGCTTGAGCTGGCCTCACCCTGAGCCCCCTCCAAGTGCCGAGAGCTGGCCGTGGCCGTGGCCGTGGCCGTGGCCGATAGCCTGCAGGCAGGGGAGGCCTCTGCCGGGCAGGCCCCGCACCTGGAGCCGGCCCAAGGAAGCCGCGAGCCTGCGCCGCCGGGGAGCTTCACTTTACCAGCGGTTTCTTCTCTTTCTTCCCCCCGCCCCGCACCCCCCCCTCCCTGCAGCTGGCTCAGCTTCGGAAAAGTTCTGAAGTCATGGAAAGTTGGGGCTGTGCTCCCAGCCAGGGGCTGGGCCGGATGGCAGCCAAAACCTGAGCTGGGTTTTGACTTTATTTTTAGCTTTTCTGGCTGAGCCGGAGGAGGGGAGGCATCCTCCTCCAGCTCTGGAAGGGCCTCTTCTCACGGGAGCCCACACTGCTGCCTGTTCCGAGGCGTGGCCAGAGGTGTGGCCAGAGGCGTGGCCAGAGCCGCGAGGTTGTCTGGGAGTTTGAGGTCTCCCTCCAGGTCTTCTGGTCAGTCTACCTCCACCTCGCTGGGTGTCACTGTGTCCCCGTCCTGGCGGAGCCTGAGCTGGTGGCAAGAGAGTGCTGCCTGTCTGGGACCCTCCCCGCAGAGCCGCCTCAAGGCTGACCTCTGCCACTGTACCGCGTCACCGTCACCCGTGTCACCGTCGCCGCTGGGTCCCTTGGAGCTTAGGGCCTTTGCAGAGGGAAAAAATGCTGGCACAGCCCCTCTGCTTCTTCCCAGGACAGAAATTTCCCCGCCCGTCCACGTTTGGTTTCCCTTGTTTCCCTTCTGCCACGTGGGCTCACGCTTGAGACTCAGGAGTTACTGATGGCAGCCAGGGCCCGGCCCGCTGGCTCTTTCCCTGGGTCCGCGCTTTCTCTCACCAGATGCTGGTGGGGTGATCGTAACATCTGGAAAGCTCTTGGGCTCCCCGGAGGTTTGGACCCCTCTGTTTCTCCAGTTCAGTATCTTTGGGGCCCAGAGAATGGAGGAAAGTGGGAGAGGCATCCCCTGCGTGTGTGCTTATTCGGCTACAGCTTTACCCACTTTGAGGAGGGGGGAGGTTCAAGGCTGGGGCCCGGATGGACCTGGAGGCCCAGAGGCCACCTCTGGAGCCAGAGGCTGAGGTTTGTGGCCGAAGGGTAGGCTTTAGCTTTCTCTGGAGCTCTGTAAGGCCCGGAGGGAGGGTGGCTGGACCCCCTCCCCGCCCCCCCCCCATGCAGCCTGGGTCTGGAAAGGGAGGGGCCGGTACCGAGCCTGGGTGTCCTCACCCCTGACTTTTAACCAGACTCTCCCTCTGCAGAGTCCCCGTGTGTAAAAGGGGCCAGGAGAGGTGACTGGTACCTTGGGGGCTCAGACTGAGAAGCTGTAGGGACGCCTGGCCCCCGGGACGGGGAGGCTGTCTGGCTGGGTCCCTGCGGGGAGAAGGCCTGGCTGAATGGAGGGGAGGTGGAGGCAGGGAGGAGGAGGTTAAGGCCCTGTGTGGGAAGGGGCAGGAGACAAAGGTGGCCCTGTCTCTCTGGGAAGGAACGGGAGGAGAGAGAGGGAAAGGCATTGATCTCACGGGATTGCGCTTTGCCCTTCGCCCCAGGCACGTTCCTGAGCACTGAGTCATGGGAAGGGTGGAGAAGCTGGAAGGGGGTTTTGGGGACCTTGGGGGAAGTGGGAGTCCAGCCCCAGAGGCGGGCAGATGCTAACAAGCCACAAGCAAGGACGCCCTCTCCTGGCAGTTTGAGGGACAGCCAAGCCAGGCCCTGGCTTCTGGAGGTGGCTTCTGGCTCTCCCTGGGGGACCTGGCTCTCTCTAGGGACTCTAACTAAGCCCTCTCTTCCCTTGCCTCTGTAGCAATACCAAGAAGGAGGGCGACTTGATGGCCGCCCAGGCCCGGCTCAAGGACCTGGAGGCCCTGCTCAACTCCAAGGAGGCCGCACTGAGCACGGCGCTCAGCGAGAAGCGCACCCTGGAGGGCGAGCTCCATGACCTGCGCGGTCAGGTGGCCAAGGTGAGGCCGCCCCCCGGGGCCCGCCGGGACCCCCCTCCCCCCAGAGAAGTGCAGGCTCGCCCCGCCCACCCTTTCAGCCCACTTCGCTCTCTGAGGCACCTGTCGGTCCCGTTACACGGACGGGGCTTCAGAGCCCTTCTCCTGCCCTGGCGCCACTTCACCTGTCCCCGCCTGGCCGCCTCCTGCCCGGGCCTCAGGCCCAGCGGGCGCACAGTCGTCCGCAGCTGGGCGCCTGGCCGGGAGAACGTGCGAGTCGGGCTCCGAGCCTCACGCGGGCATACAGCTTACGTTCATAAATACAATAAAATAGGCCGCAGACGTTTCCACTTAGGTCCGCGACGAACCCTGCCTGGCCCTGGGTCCCTCCTGGTCTGGCCGTCCTGTAAGAGAGCTGAGGTCTCTGGAAGGCAGAGCCGGCCTGAAGCCGGGCGTGGATGGTTAATCACGTGCAGGACGCCTGTTCCTGACGCCGGGCGTGTGTATTGTTGCGTTTCCTTCCAAAGCGCTTTGTTGTCTGTCCTGTGCTCTCGTCTCTCATCACAAGCTCGGCACAGAATCAGAGAAGCCAGCTTGCTCCCGGTTCTGCAGCCTCACTGCTCAGAGCCGGGCTAGGACCAGGGTCAGGGGCCAAGCTCTCTGGGCCCTGCCCTCTCCAAGGCCCCGCCACCCAGTGCACCCAGCACACGGGGGACGCCAGCGGGCTGAGGGCTAAGCCTGGGCTGGAACCTTCTCCAGGCATCTTGCCTGCAGGTGTGCCGGTCGGCAGGCCTCCCTGGGACCCCAGTCTGGGAGAGAGGCTCTGCCACTCAAACTTCAGACATCTTTCTGTGGCGGAGAAGGGGGCATCTCTCCCCAGGCCAGCCCCTGCCTTCCTGCGCTGCCGCCCTCCCGTGTTGCCAGCCCCGGGCCCTGCCTGGGCACCTGCCGGCTCTGGCGGTACTGACGAGGGCCCCGCAGCCCATGTGCCTCACCCCTCCGGGCCTTTACTCGGGCTCTGCTCCTGTGGGCACGGGTGTCCCCAGCCCGCCCCCGGCACATCCCATGAGCCTGTCCTGCTGGCCTCAGACCCCCCTGCGGCCCCAGGCACGCCGCGCTTCCTCTGTACTCTGGACATGCGTCCTGTGGAGCACCTGCTGCGTGTGGGGCCTCCTTCCTTTTCTTAGCACAGTACCTGCCCGGGGTGGCTCCGGCGAGGGACGGACCCCGTTCTCTCCATGATGGCTGAGGCTGTCCGTCCCCTGGGCCTGTCCCTCACCTCTGGGCCTCCTTCCTCCCAGCTCGAGGCCGCTCTGGGCGAGGCCAAGAAGCAACTCCAGGATGAGATGCTGCGACGGGTGGACGCAGAGAACAGGCTGCAGACCCTGAAGGAGGAGCTGGACTTCCAGAAGAACATCTACAGCGAGGTGGGGGCTGTGCCCCATGCGCCGGAGGGGCAGGGCTGGGCAGCAGCAGTGGGCAGGGCTCGGCTGCCCAGGTGCCAGAGCGCGGGGTGCCGGCGCCCGGACCCCGGCTTACGGAGGGAGGCCAGGGGCCCCACTCACGGGTAGGCCGGGGCAGGGGGCCCGGGCCGCCTCCTCCCCCGAGGCGAGTTCTGATCTGGGTTCCGTGTCCCACCCGCCCGCGCAGGAGCTGAGAGAGACCAAGCGCCGCCACGAGACCCGGCTGGTGGAGATCGACAACGGCAAGCAGCGCGAGTTCGAGAGCCGGCTGGCGGACGCGCTGCAGGAGCTGCGGGCGCAGCACGAGGACCAGGTGGAGCAGTATAAGAAGGAGCTGGAGAAGACCTATTCTGCCAAGGTGCCTGCCCAGCCCCCCGCCGCCCGCGCCCCGCACCCCCGCGGCCCCTCCCGTCCCCGAGGCCCTAACCCCGTGCTCTCCCCTGAAGCTGGACAACGCCAGGCAGTCGGCGGAGAGGAACAGCAACCTGGTGGGGGCCGCGCACGAGGAGCTGCAGCAGTCCCGCATCCGCATCGACAGCCTGTCGGCCCAGCTCAGCCAGCTGCAGAAGCAGGTGCCGCCCGCCCCGCCTCCCTCTGTCCCCCCCTCCCGCCTCGCCTCTATCCCACTCGGAGCCAGGGGGCTAGTGGCAGTGGCCGGGCGGGGCTGTAGGGCCTAGAGGAGGTGGGGGCAGAGGCGAGGGCCCGAATGTGCCCCAGGACCCCAGGCTGCCGCGACCTGGCTGCCGCTCCAGGCCTCTTATGTCGCCTGAGGGACCCTCACTCCTCAGAGCCTTGGCTTCCCTGTTTGAAAACAGCGGCTCCACCTGCCCCCGACGAGGCCCGGTGTGCAGGGTTCAGGCCTCCGCGACTTCCCGGCTGGCCATGCACGGGTGGCTGCGGGAGGCACGTTCCGGGCTCGGGAGCAGGGATTTCAGTTAGATGCAGGGAAGGGCTTCTGCGGGGCTCTGGTGCGGCGAGAGCCTGGGGAGGGCGGCCGGGGGGCCCTGGGAGCTCACCGGACCCCGGACCCCTCGCCCAGCTGGCAGCCAAGGAGGCAAAGCTGCGTGACCTGGAAGACTCGCTGGCCCGGGAGCGTGACACCAGCCGGCGGCTGCTGGCGGAGAAGGAGCGGGAGATGGCGGAGATGCGGGCGCGGATGCAGCAGCAGCTGGACGAGTACCAGGAGCTGCTGGACATCAAGCTGGCCCTGGACATGGAGATCCACGCCTACCGCAAGCTCCTGGAGGGCGAGGAGGAGAGGTGGGGCTGGGCGCGCGGGGGGCGGGGGGCCACCCCCCTGCAAGCCGGCCACCCCCGCCTTGACGAAGCCCCTCCGTGTCCCCCTCGCCAGGCTGCGCCTGTCGCCCAGCCCCACCTCGCAGCGCAGCCGCGGCCGCGCCTCCTCGCACTCCTCCCAGACGCAGGGCTCGGGCAGCGTCACCAAGAAGCGCAAGCTGGAGGCGGCCGAGAGCCGGAGCAGCTTCTCCCAGCATGCTCGCACCAGCGGCCGCGTGGCCGTGGAGGAGGTGGACGAGGAGGGCAAGTTCGTGCGGCTGCGCAACAAGTCCAGTGAGGTAGGTGCCCCGCCCCCCGCCCGACACTTCCCCCAACCCCTGCCCACCCCCCACCCCGCGCCCCGGGCCCCAGGGGCTCCAGCTCGAGGAGGGAGCAGGGCGCAAAGGAAAGGGTGGCGCCTGGATGGAGCAGTGCCCGTCCCGGAGGCGGGCGAGGCAGTGCGTGTCCCTCCGCCCTGCTTGGCTGGCTCCGGACTCCCCCCTGGCTGTGAGCCCCACCCCCCGCCGTGAGCACCCGAGATGAATAACAGCCCTTCCTCAGCCTTTTGAGTTGCTAGAAGTGCGAGCGTGCAAGATCCCGCCTGAGCATCCGCAGACCTCAGTGTTATTGAGGGGGGGGGGCTTACCCCTGCTCTTGAGCAAAAGGGACCTGGCAGCCTAAGTGAGCCTCCCCCGCCTTCCTCTTCCCTTCCTTCCCTGCAGGACCAATCCATGGGCAACTGGCAGATCAAGCGCCAGAATGGAGATGACCCCTTGCTGACCTACCGCTTCCCACCAAAGTTCACTCTGAAGGCCGGGCAGGCGGTGACGGTGAGTGGCAGGTGTTTGGGACCCCGGGGGCGGCCCTGGGTGGGGGAGGGGTTGGCCTGAGGGTGGGCACGCTGGACTGAGCACTTTTCTAATCCTGCCCCCCCCAGATCTGGGCTGCGGGAGCCGGGGCCACGCACAGCCCCCCTACTGACCTGGTGTGGAAGGCGCAGAACACCTGGGGGTGCGGCAACAGCCTGCGCACGGCTCTCATCAACTCCACCGGGGAGGTGAGTGTGCGGGGGGTGGGGGGGCGGTCAGCCCCACGGGGCCAGTCCAAGGCTACTCTGTCTGCACTGTCCCTCCAGTGCAGCCTCAGGCCCTAGACTCTCCGCTAGACTCTCCAGTGCTTAAACCCAAAGATGCCTCCCCGCCCCGCCCCTCCCCCCCCCGCAGCCGTGAGGGGTGGAAGGCGGACAGCAGGGCTGTCAGAGCCTGGCAGTGTCCCCCTGGGGAAGAAAAGCCCCTTGGCTCTCAGCCCACAGAGGAGGGCAGCAGCCTGGACAAAGGGCGGGCTGTAGGAGAGGCTCTTCGATGGCCGCTGTGGGTACACACCCCTCCCCCGGCCCCGACCCGCTGACCCTGGGGCCGGTCCCGTGTCCCCCGCAGGAGGTGGCCATGCGCAAGCTGGTGCGCTCGGTGACCGTGGTCGAGGACGACGAGGATGAGGATGGAGATGACCTGCTCCATCACCACCATGTGAGTGGCAGCCGTCGCTGAGGCCGCGCCCTCGCTGGGGCGCCCAGCCAGGCCCCCCTTGCCAACAATCTTTTCATTAAAGAACATTTTGGAACTTCACGCGCTGCCCTGGCTTTTCTTCGCTCCTCCCTGTTCCTTGAGCAGGGAGCCCAGGTGTCTGGGAGGAGGGACTTGCTGACGCCCTGGCGGCTTCCCACGGAGCGGTGGTCGGGGCTGCGGATGGGTCTCCCGGGAAGGGGACCGGAGGACAGAAGCCGGGCACCCGGCCCTGCGTCTCTCCCCCGCCCCTGCTGCATGCGCTTCCTTTCCCGCCCTCCCCACCCCTGTCTCACTAAGGTTTTTCCTTCAGAAGTGGCCCCCCCCCCCCGGATTATTTTGCATGCCTGTTGCCCTACGGTCTTGCGCCCCGGACCTCCCCTCTGAGCCCAGAGAGGCCGGCTGGGGCGAGCCCAGCCAGAACTGCAGCCCCCTGGCCCCACTCCTCCGACCCTGTCTGTGCCTTCCCAGCCTTGCCCTCCTCCCGGCCGTCCCGGAGCGCAGAACCCGCCTTCCTGCCCGGTGGCGGTGCGGCAGGAGCGCGGGGCCTGAGCCGTGCCTTCCTCCTCAGGGCTCCCACTGCAGCAGCTCGGGGGACCCCGCCGAGTACAACCTGCGCTCGCGCACCGTGCTGTGCGGCACGTGCGGGCAGCCCGCGGACAAGGCTTCCGCCAGCGGCTCGGGAGCCCAGGTGGGCGGAACCATCTCCTCTGGCTCTTCCGCCTCCAGTGTCACGGTCACGCGCAGCTACCGCAGTGTGGGGGGCAGTGGGGGGAGCGGCTTCGGGGACAGCCTGGTCACCCGCTCCTACCTCCTGGGCAGCTCCAGCCCTCGCACCCAGGTGAGTTGGCCTCCCCGCCCGCAAGCAGAGGACCCTGGTCCTTGAGGGTTAGGACAGGCGGGCCCTGTGGGGGGAGGGCCTTCTCCTCCGCAGCCCCGGGGGAGTGGGAGCCTCCTCCCCTCAGCCCAAGACCCTAGACAGTCGGCTCCTGCGTCCTGCCCCTCCCGTCTGAGCCCCAGACTGGAGGGCGGGGGCGGGGCTGGGGGCACGGGGAGGGGCTCCGGGGAGCCCCGCCCCACCGCCGCTCACCCCGGTCCCCTCTCTCTTCTCTCCCAGAGCCCCCAGAACTGCAGCATCATGTAATCTGGGACCTGCCAGGCCGGGGTGAAGGTGGAGGCCTCCTGAGTCCTCCTCACCTCGTGCCCATCCCCCCCAGTCCTGTGCCTCACGGGAGGGGGCCTGAAGCCAAAGAAAATACCCCTTTGGTTTTGTCTTCTATGTTTTGTTTTTTCTAAGAGAACTTATTTTCTACAGTGATTTTATACTGAAGGAGAGACACAAGCAAAAAAAAAAAAAAAAAAAAAAAAAAA
>NW_024081022.1:979904-1044723 GCF_003009895.1 Hyaena hyaena
AAAAAAAAAAAAAAAAAAAAAAAAAAAAAAAAAAAAAAAAAAAAAAAAAAAAAAAAAAAAAAAAAGCATCTATCTCCAGCCCCTTCCTTTCCCTGCTTCCAGGAAACTCACATCTGCCTTAAAACCAAAGAGGGCTTCCTCCGGAAGCCGAGGGAAAGGGATGCTTTTACAGGGCCCGGGCCCCGCTTCTGTGCCCCACTGCCGCCCCTGCCCCGGGGACCTCATGAACATGGTGCCTGAGAGGCGGCTGTGGAGTCTCCTGTGCCAGCCTCCAAGGGAGGAGGGCTGAGCCGGGCCCCCCGGCCGGCCCCCATCGTCCACTACACCTGGCTCAGGCTCCCTGCCTGCCCCGTCCCAGCCCCACCCCTGCCCCAGCCCCGGGGCTGACTCGTTCTGCCAGGTACCAGCCGCACTTGCTTTTTCTGTATCTTACTTAGACAAGAGATGGGAATGCCGTGGGAAAGAGGGGAAGGAAGGTTCTAGGAGCCTGCCTCACCTGGAAGCCGGAAGTGAGGGCTCTGCCCTGTTACTGGAGGTCAAGGTCAAGTGGGTGCAGGGGAGGAGGGAGATGGAGGGGACTAGGAAGGGTGGGAGCCGGCCGTGGCCCCGCGCTGCTGGAGGAGGAAGGTGAGAAGGCGAAGGCGTAGAGGGTGTGTTTCCGTGATTTTGGCAAACACTAAAGGGCCCCTTGGCCCCCCATTTCCCATCTGCACCCCTTCTCTCCCCCCAAATCAATACACTAGTTGTTTCTATCCCTGGCTGCTGTGGTATCTGTCTCTGTCGATGGCGTCACCGTGTGTTTGGAGGGGCAGACACACATGCACATACAGATGTCACATGGTCACCCACATCCTATGCTCAGGGCTGCCCAGCCTCACCCCTGCTCTGGGGGACGGGGGCACGGAAGCCCTCAGAGCACTTCGGAGCCACCCCTGGGTCCTCTGGTGCCTGGTGGGGAGAGGCTTTGACATCAGCAGGGCCCTGTCCCCAAGGACAGGGGGAGAGCCTGACGGAGGGTCCCGCCTTCCTCACCTCCTTCATCCAATCAGCACTCACCTGAGAGCCTTCTGTCTGCCAGGCCCGGCTCAGGGCGAGGACCTGGCGCAAGGACAGAGGGGGAGGGTGTGGGAGAGAGTGAGGGCAGCAGGAGAGCTGACTTTGCAAGTGAGCAGTTGAGGTCCCTTTGTGCTCAGCCTGCAGCCTGGAGACAAACGGGACAACACGCCTCGGACAACACGCCTCGCCGGGTCCTCCTCGGGAAACCACCCACTGGGGTCCCAGCGCCTGCGACTGCAGACAAGGGGAAAGCAGGAGCCTGGGGGTGGGGGGGGAGGGGGAGATGGCTTTATAACCCAGGAGTCAGGGCCCCAGACAGGGAACGGGAGCCACGGAGAGGGACCTTTCCCTGGCCCTCTCTAGATTCTGAAGCATCTCTGCCCCGTTTCATTTGACCCTCATAGGCTGGAGGGGGTCATCCCCTTGGCCCTGGAAACCCGGCGTCTAAGTGAACTGCCACACGGCCAGTGGGTGGCCCTGCTCCTGTGACATCACGCTCCCTGTTGAAGGAAACTAGGGATGATAAAGTATATGTTCCCTGGGGCGGAGGGGCTGGGCCGCAGCAAGTCAGTGAGGAAAAGAGCGTGTCTGGGATGATGGGGAACATTCTGGAAAAGGCAGTGTTAAGGGGGCGGGGAGAAGCGGTGGGCTGCGGCCAGGTACCCCCCGGGAGAGGGATGCTGAGACGGAGGGGTGTGAGCCTGACGGAAGGGTCCCCGCAGCTTCCGAGAAGGAAACCCCCTCCCAGCCTGGCGGCGGCGGCCGAGGGGTCCGTCCTGCGCACTCCCCGGGCCTGGCAGCTGGGGGCGCCAGAGCGCCGCCCGGGCGGTGGCGGCGCGGGGGACTCGCGTCGCGCCTCCGCTCCTGCGCCTGGTGCCGCCGCGCCGCAACGCAGCCCCACGCTGCGCAGGCCAAAGAGATTGTTTTTTAAAATGTGGGGGTTTTTTTGCATCAGATAGTGACAGTCTGCAGTAAGACTGAGCACGCAGGTAAGTAAAAAGGGGAAAAGTCATCCCTTTTCGATCACCCCCAGGCCGCCACTGATGGATTTCTTTCCAGATGTTGTACCTGAACACACGCTTGACACAGTTAAGGTCTCACTATGGTTAAAATTTTGTTGGGGCGCCTGGGGGCTCAGTCCGTTAAGCGACCTGACCGACTTGGGCTCAAGTCATGATCTCACGGGTTTGAGTTCAAGCCCCGTGTGGGCCTCTGTGCTGACGGCTCAGAGACTGCAGCCTGCTTGGATGCTGTCTCTCTCTCTCTCTCTCTCTGCCCCTCCCTGGCTCGCTCGCTCTCTCAAAAACAAATAAACGTTTAAAAAAATAAATTTCGATTCTGCTTTCCCCAGTTACCATGCCCTTTCCCATGTTATTTCCAAGTTTATAAACATTATTTTTAAATAGCACCAATTCCTTCTCCACTGGCTGATATAGGTGACACTTGGTCATCCCAGGGAGGGGAGGGGAGGGGAGGGCAGAGGAGCCCGCCCTCCTCATCGGTGCTTCCACCGCTGCTCAACAGCCGCCGTCAGTCAACACTACGGGGGGGAGGCCTTTCACCGTTTTCTCGTTTTTGGTTTTCAAAACATCCACACCTGTATCACGTCCTGCGTCTTGTTACAAGTAACGCTTCCTGTGACGGACATCTGTGCAGGCATGTCGGGCATTTCCACGCGGTGACGCAGGACTGGCTGGGTCATAAAAGCTGTTGATGAGGTCGCCAGGCTCCTTCCAGAGAAACCAGACCCTCCCTCTTCTCACCTGCCCCCGAACTCGCTTCCCCCCAAGCGCCCCCTGACACCAACACTTTGGCGTTAATCTTTGCCAGCTTGACAGGAAAGCAATTACAGTTCGTTGCTGTTTCAAATCGCATTTCTTTGAAAAGAAGTTGAAATTGTTTTTTTCATTTATGTAGAATGGTTATTTGCATTTCTTCTGGTCTGAATAACGTTTCTATCCTTTGCTCATCTTTTTATTGGGAAGATTATCGTCTTCATATTGGTTCTTAAGATTAGGGGAGAAAGCCCTCTTGACTTTATCTATAGGTATGAAACCATATTTTTTGCAAATATTTTATAAAGGATGTTTATTATACAAAAATACTTAAAACTGGCTAAGTGTACATATAACATTTCGTTTCACAACCGTCTCTGGGTATTTAAATTTGCTCTCACTTTCTGTGATTATAAATAATGCTGCAGAGAACACCTTTAAGTGTTCCAGGAAATTTCTTTTTTTAAATTTTTTTTTTTTTTAAACTTTTTTTTTTAATGTTTTATTTATTTCTAGGAGAGAGAGAGCGTGAGCAGGGGAGGGTCAGAGAGAGAGGGAGTCACAGACTGAAACAGGCTCCGAGCTGGCAGTCAGCACAGAGCCCGACGCGGGGCTCGAACCCACGAACAGCGAGATCATGACCTAAGCGAAAGTCGGACGCTTAACCGACTAAGCCACCCAGGCGCCCCTCTTTTTTTAAATTTTTTTAATGTTTTATTTATTTCTGAGAGAGAGAGAGAGAGAGAGACAGTGTGAGCAGGGGAGGGGCAGAGAGAGAGGGAGACACAGAATCTGAAGCAGCTCCAGGCTCTGAGCTGTCAGTACAGAGCCCAACGCGGGGCTCGAACCCACGAACTGTGAGATCATGACCTGAGCCGAAGTCGGACGCTTAACCAACTGAGCCATCCAGGTGCCCTTCCAAGAAATGTCTTATGATGGCGTTTTGGTGATTCCCCTGCTGACCAGTCTGACTTTAAAGTCATGACCGCACGTCCCTAACATCACCCCCGCCCCTCCTGCCCCTAGATTGTCACCCCCTTTCTCCAGATGGCTATGTCACACCTTCTCCTGTCTCTTCAGATTCCCCTCCTCACACTCAGCTGCTGACCTGTTTCCTTCTTCCTTCCAGAGAGACTGCTCTCCCTGAGGTCCGCATGCGCTGCGCGTGGCTGTCCCAGTGATCTCTCCTGGGCCCTCACCTTCCTTGACCCTGCTTGTCATGGACGGTGACTCTCTGGTGCTTCTCGGCCCACACTGCTGGGTCTTCCTCTTCTCTCTCACCTCTGACAGACCGAGTGCCCAGACCCAACTCTTCTCTGTCTACACTGGGGCCCGGAGAGGCTTCCTCCAAGCTCACAGCCTGAAACCCCAGCCACACATTGCTGATCCCAGGTTGGCACCTTCAACACTCATTCCTTTGCCCTGAACCCCAGACCTGATGCTTGTCCAAGTCGGCATGCCCGGAACGGACGGCCTGTCTGCCCCCCACCCCGATCTGCCCCCCACCCCGATCCGCTCTGCCTCTCACCTTCCCCGTGTCACCTGGTGTCCATCCTCCAGCTGCTCAGGCTCAAAGCTGGAGCTCATCCTTAACTCCGGTCCTCTCGAGCCCCACATTCCGTCTATCGGCAAGTTCTGTCAGCTCCGTCTTCGGCATGTAGCTGGAATCCAGTTCATTCTACGCCCCCCACCCCCACCCCGCCTCCACCTCCTGTCTGGACCGCGCCAACCCCTCCTGGCCGGTTCCCGGCCCCCGCTCTCCACGCAGCGGCAGAGTGACCCTTCCGCCCCCGGCCCCTCCTCTGCTCAAAGCTCTCCGGAGCCTCCCCCGAGCACTCAGCGGCCAGATGGCAGGCGTGACCACCTGGGGCAGCTGTCCCTCACCAGCCCCTCAGGGCGCGGTGACCACCTCCGTGCTCCCTACGGCCACCAAGTGCCTGCCGCCTCGGGCGCCTCCCCGGCCTGGACCGCCGTTCCCGTCAAACACCGTGTGCCTGTTCGTTCACTGTCTCCAGGTCCCTGCTCCAGGGTCCCCGCCCGGAAGGCTCTCCCGGACGAGACAAAACAGAACAGCCTCCTGATCCTGCCCAACACTCCCGGGCCCCCTCCCATCGGTCTCTCCCCAGGGCACTTAGCTCCACCCGACATGTTTCCTTCGTGTGTTTCTTCATGTTCTGTCCTCTGTCCCGGGCAGGCGATGTCATGTTTTATTCCCGCGGCCCCCAGCACCTCGTGTGGGGCCTGACCACGTCGCAGGTACCTGGGCAGGACCCGTGTGAGCACTTCCTGCAGAGCCGCTGCTGGGCAGGCGGCAGGGGGGGTCCTCTCGCTCTGAGCGACGCACCCGAAGCCAGTGAGGAGACAGGGTCGCCCACAAAGTCCCCCAGCTTGCTGGCAGTGGGGCCCAGGGCGCCTGACTCCCACAAAACACGGTGGCAACTCGATGGGGGGCCCCAGAGGACTTCCTGGAGGAAGGGGTTCCTTTGCGGAGGGCAGGGAAGGACAAGAAGGCCCCTGTCTGGCTCAGTCAGAGGAGCCCGCGACTCTTGATCTCAGGGTCGTGAGTTCGAGCCCCACGATGGGTGTAGAGATGACTTTAAAAATACTTTATCAGGTAGAAAGGAGAAGAAAACCCACTGCAGGTAGCAGATTGAGTACACGGACACCGGGGGGAAGGGGGGCCCAGCGGACTGGGCAGAGCCTTCCCACACTCAGGAGAATGCAGCCAGGGAGTTTGAAATTCATGCTGTGGGCACTGGGGGGCCCCAGGCCGAAACTGTCTGCTGTCTTTCGGTCTCCATTTCTGTCTCTCTCTACTGAATCATGCGTTTCTGTCAGCTGCCCAGCCCCTCCGTGGCCACAGGTAACCCACTAAGTCATTTGCCTTTTCGCTGTCCCCCCCAACAACCCAGCCGGCACGAGCCTGCACCCTTAGCCTCCCCTGCACCTCGGTGCCCCTTACCCACCGCCAGAGGGGAGAGGGGCAAGACTTGGAGGGGGGCTGGGAGCGGAGGGTGCCTCTGTCCCCCGGGCCCCCCACAGTGAGCTGGCCTCCCCTCCCTCCCCCTCTGGGGCCAGGCCTCAGGCCCTCACAATCCTTGGGCTGGATCTCCGTGCTTAGTACCAGTCCGTGCCAGCTGGCAGCTCTCACCGGAGGCTGAGGTGGCGGGAATATGGGGGAGGGGGAGGAAGCGGGCAGAGGCCCAAGGGGAATGGGGGCCAGGATCCGAGGGGGTGGCAGTCAGAATGTGGGTGGCCAGCATGGGGGCCACACGGGGTGAGAGAAAGGCTCGACTGAGGAGTCGGAGGGCTTGCAGGCCCCAGAGGGGGCGTCAGGACCCCCACTCTGGCCCTCCTGCCCCGGGCAGGTCTAATCCTCTCCCCACCACCCACTTTCCTCTACAACCACCCCCTTAAGCTGTCCCTAGCTAATTCGTCTTGGTCCCTTTAAGAGCTGCCTGGGAACTGGGGCACTGGAGGGGGCTGGCAGGGCCCCCACCCCCTCCCCCTGCCAAGCCTGCCTGGCTCCGCCCCCTGCCCTGGCCAGACTCTGCTGGAAGTCTTGGACGCCTGGGTTAGGGTCTCCACTGCTGGGCTGGGGGTAAGGCTGGCTGGGAAGTGGCGGGGGAAGAGGGAGCGTGGTCCCCAGGGGAGGGGGAGGGGAGGTGGGGTGCCAGTTTCCTCACACGTTGGGTGTCTGTGCCAACTTCAGTGGACAACATAGGGGGTCCTTCTGGGTGGTCTTCCGGCCTCGGACTGGGAGCAGGGCAGCACCTGGGGGCCTGGGGGCAGGGCCTGGGGGGCAGGGCGCCTGCAGCCCCTCACCCTCCATCCCCCCATCTCATGTTCCTGGGACCCTCCTCGGATCAACCGTATCAGCCACTCACTGCCCCTCCTGCAATTAAAGACGTGGGGCCCTGACAGGCGGGGAAACTGAGGCAAGGCCACCACAGGAAAGGGAGCCGTATGAGCAGGTGCAGGGGAAGTGGGGAGTAGGCTGCAGAGAGCCTCTCCCTCCTTCCCCACCTGAAAGGACAAGTCACAGGGCACTGGGTGTCCAGCTCGACCCCAGCACGATTCTAGCCGCGGCCACGGCCGCTGCCCGACCCTGGGTGCCCGCTGCCTCACAGGACAGCTGGGCTCCCTCCTGGAGGCTCTGATCGCACACGCCGAGGCCTGGAGGGGCTCCCCGACGCCCACCTGGGTAACCGGGCTGCGGGCTCCCTCTTCCTTGCTCCCTTGTAGTATCTCAGAGACGCGCCCTGTGCAGTTCTGTCGGGGGGGGCCGCATCCAATCCCCCCGCAAGGAGGACAGGAGCGGGGAAGGACCTGGGGACACTCCCAGGCGGGAAGTCCTTCTAGAGTCTTACCTTCGTCCTTCCTGTTACACCACTGGCCCCGTTCCCTCTGGCCCTGCCACCCTGATTTCCAGTCATTTCTTCCCCGGCTACCAGGGCCCCAGCAGGGGAGAGGAGTCTGAATGAGCGGGCGCGTCTGAGGCCCGCGGCCGGGTGCTGGTGGCAGCGAGGAGACGGTGGCCATGGGGGAGGTGACAGAGCTCCTCTCAGAGTCCACTTCTGCTTTTGGCACTTACCTTGCCCTGGCCACCCCACCCCGGCCGGAAACGCTCACCCACCACTCCGACCCAGACCTGAAAGGGAGCCAGGCTTGGCCTCTGAAACCCTGAGCCTGGGGCCAGCCCAGAACACCCACTTCCTTCTTAACAATACCAGTAAGTCTTGAAATGAACCAAGCTGCTCCCAGGTAGGCTGGAATCAGAGAGAGCAAGGAGGCCGCCCAGGGTCACACGGCGAGTTACAGGCAGCTGGGCCGCGCCCTGGCCCTGCGGCGTCTGTCTCGCAGTCGCAGTCTTCCCAAAGCTAAGGGAGGCAGCCCGGAAGGGTTAACTCCTCCTCCTGTTAGCAGCGGGGAAGCTGAGGTCCAGCAGGGACCTGGCTCTGCTGAGTCGGTGCCAGGGTCAGGGCTGGAGAGGACACGGGCACAGCCTCAACACGCCACCAGGGCCCTGCGCCTTCCTAGCCGGGAAGCAGTTTGGCTCAGCCGGTCTGTTTTGTCCCTATCTGGCCTGGGCCTGTGGAAAGTCTCCTCTGAAGTCTGCCCTCACCCTCCCTCTTAGAGCATAGAACTTCTTCTCTAACAGGGCTATGGGGTTGGTACAGTGGCCTGGGGAGAAATGGCAGAACCTGAACCTGAACCTGGCCGTGGCCCCCTTCCCGGGGAAGCCAGCACAGCGAGGGCGGGAGAGGGCGTCGTAGCCTTCTTGGCGCGCCCCTGCCCCCCCGCCCCCGGCGTATTTGCACGGACCTCTGGATGCGCGCTCGCCCCTCCGTGGCAAGCTGTTTGCACAGGGTGAGGCCGGCGGGCGTCCAGCTCTGACCCCCTGCCCCCTTGCCCGTGCGCGGCTCCCAGGGAGGAGGGCCACCCTGAGAAGCTGACCGTAAAGGAGGATTGGCCCCACGTGACCCCTGAACCCAGCGAGGGGACATCTAGGAGGTGGCACCTGCCTGGCAGGGGAGAGGGGGCTGGGCAAGGACCCCCAGGGGCTTCCCCCACATCTGGAGCCCCACCTCCCCCCAACGGTGGCTCCAGGAGCAGCAGAAGGTGGGGCGCAGGGGGACACGGGTAGGAGGAGGAAGAATATGGGGAGATTCTAGTCCCTCCCACTTAGAGATGCGGTCGCCATGGTGACCGAGGACCAGTGAGGCGGGATGGGGTTGGGGATGGGGGGCGGGGGTGTGGCACGGACGAAGGCACTGGGAGGCAGGAACTGCCTGGCATTCCAGGGAGAGGGAAGCTCGTGCGTCCCCAGCTCCAGGTGAGGGGGCCGGAGGGCTGGGGGGGGGGAGCGGGCCATTGTCTGCTGCTGGCTGTGTCTTGAGGAGGGGGCAGGCAGAGGGGTCGGGCCATTGTGTGCGGCTCTCAGCTCAGCCTGCCAGCACAGTCAGGCTGGAGCGGGAGGCCTAGGAGGCCCTGGGTAGAGGGTAGGGGGGACTGGGCTTGGCGGGTGGTAAGGAGTCTGAGAGACAGTGTGGGCGGGAAGAGGTGTGCGGATGCAGGGGAAGTAGAAGCGAGGGACGTCCCCAGTGCCTCACACACAGTAGGCACCTAAATACAAGTTGATTTCATCATAGAAAGAGGGCAAAAAGGGGCAGCGCAGGTGGGGCTGAGGAAGGGGAGCCGGGAAGCTGGCGTACCCCCGGACTGTGCTGGGGCCACCCCTGCGGCTGGAAGGGAGAAGACGTAAGGGGGGCTGCACCTGCCATTGGTGAGGCCCTGAGTGGCTTTTCTCCCAGCTCCTGGAGCCCCTTCCAGTGAGGCATCCATGCTGCCAGGAGCACCAAAGAGACAGAGTTCCCCAGAGTTCTCTGGGTGAGCACAGGGTAGGGGTAGAGACGGGTGAGCATAGGGTACGGTGTGTGCGTGGGTGAATACAGGGTAAGTGTGCAGATGCGGAGAGCACAGGGTAGGGGTGCAGAGGAATGAGCATGGGGTAGGGGTGGAGGGGGTGAGCACAGGGTAGGGGTGGAGAGGGGTGAGCATGGGGTAGGGGTGGAGAGGAGTGACCATAAGGTAGGGGTGGAGGGGGTGAGCACGGGGTAGGGGTGCAGGGGGTGAGCACAGGGCAGGGTGGAGAATGCCGTCTGCCTCTATCTCCCCTCTATCTCACCTCCAGCCCCCACAGCTGGGTCTCTACCCCTGGGGCCAGAAAGCCTGGCAGGAAGGGGCTACTGTGTGATGTGGTCTCAGGGCCAGAGGGGAGGGGTCCCCAGAAGAGGTGGACCCTAAGGTGGGGGACAGGGTTGAACTTGGCATTGCTGTTATGGGGGGGGTCCCATGCTGGGGAGAGTGGAGCTGGGGAGCCCCCTCACTGGTACAATGAAACGTCACAGCCCCTAAGGCTGGTGCCTGGACACCTGGCGCTTTCCCGCTGCCGCTCCACCTGACCCCCGCTGACCGCCCTCGCCCAGACACTTCCCTGCGGGGCCTTGGCTTCCCCTGCGGACAATGAGGAAGGTCAGCAGAGGAGCCCTCCCGGCCTCAGGCTTGCTGGATGCCGTGGGCGGGACCTGCTTGGTGGTTTGCGGGCCTGGTGCGGATGTGAGGTCCCGCGTCCAGAAGTGACCCGGCGCCTTCCGGACGGCGGCAGGAGAGCATCAGATCACGCGTGGGCCCTTCCCAACACGGGCCTTTCCCGTGACTGCAGGGTTACGCGCGCCTGAAGCCACCCGGCCATGGGCTCCCCCCGCACCAGGGCGACAGGCTGTGTGACTTTGCGTCGGACTCCAGAGCCTCCCTGCAAGAGGGATGGCGGTGGGGCCGGGTCCCTCCGCCTTCTCCCGTCAGGCCCTCCCTCGGAGCTGATGGCCCTGCTGCGTGTGGGGCTGGTGCCTGTACCTGATGGCCAGACAGGTTTCTGTTCCCTCCTGAGCCGGGAGTCCCCTGAGATACAGTTTCTTAGCCCAGAAGAGCCAGAGCTGGCCATGCCCTCCCTTAGAGGTGTCTTCCTGTCCAAGTGGCTCAGAGCTGAGGAGGGACCCCACTGGGCGGCCCAGGGACTGGCTTTTGAATGAGGCAGATCTGGGTCTGACTTGGCTTTCCGCCGCATAAAATCCCTGAGCTTCACTTTCCCCATCTGTGAAATGGGACTACGGTGGTGCCCATCTGCTAAAATTGTCATAGACCAAAGCCTAATAATGCGAACTCCTCATATTGGCTGGAGGGGCCGGGGAAGACTTCCTGGGTCTCTGGGGAAGGGGGAGCAGAGCCAAGCCAGCATGGTGAACCCGGCCCTTCTAGAGGGCAGACCCAGGGCGCCGGGCTGGGTGCGTCTCCCCTCCGCATCTCCCCACCCCCCCAGTCAGGACTCCTCCCTGTGACCCAGATAAGCCAATCTGTCCAAGCAGAGCACCCAAGGGGCGGAGCAGGTCCCAGATCTGGGCTGGGGGTGGGGGAGGCACAGAAGGCGTTGTCCAGGTGGGACTGTCCCTTGATTCTGAGTCTGGAAGACTTTCTCTGAGTGGCGTGGCCCATGGCTTCTCCCAAGGACTTGGCCACCAGCCCGCATGAGTCTGGGAGCGTCTCAGGCTAGTCCAGGAGACAGTCTCCAGGGGGGCTCTGGCTGGGACCCGCCCCCAGAGAAGGCAGGAGAAACGAGTGGGCCCTAACGAGGGATTCTTCTAGGGAATGACCCGGGCTGTGCCATGGCCAGAGGGGTGGCGGTGACAGACAGGAAGGTCATCCTGCCTGAGAAATGGGGCTGTGAGAAGGAACTGGGTCACCAGTTGGAGTCAGGTTGGCCCTGGGGTGGCTGGGCTCTTACACGAGCAGCCAGCTGGCCTGGGGCTGAGCGTGCCGGAAGCTACTGGCTTTATAGGCTGTGCACCCTGGCCGGAGATGCCTCATTAACCCTGCATTAGGAGCACCCCACCCCCACCCCGGGCCTCCAGGGAGAGGTGAACAGACACTGGGGGGTTGGGTGTGGGCTCAGATGGGAAATTTTCTGGGCTCCCCTGGCCTGATCCTGTCCCTTGGGGGGACAGACACCAGGCTGTGGCAGGAAGCTGGCCCTGGGGGGGTGCGCCTGACGCAGCCCTTTCATGTCCTGCAAGACTGTGGCTCCGCTGCGGCGGAGGCTCGAAGGGGAGGGCGCTGCAGGCACTTGCGAGCACCCAGCTGTGGACGGACCCCACTTTGTGGGTGAGCAAAAAGGGGAACAGAGAAGACGGTGTCACATCCCCGTCGGAGACATCTTGAGCAAGAGCAGAGGCCACTCCCGGGCTGGTTAGACTGGATGTGGCATAGACCGAGGCCAGAGGGGTGGCTGACACGACCCAGAAACTTTCTGGCCTTTTCAACTTTCTGGATAGACAGGGCAGGGCGGCGGGGGACAGGGGGCGGGGGGGGGCGGGGAGGCAGAGGCGTGTCTCCTTCCAGTGCCCTCCCAGCGCCCCCCCCACTTCCGCCCAAGCCAGGGATCTGTCACGACTCGACTCCAGAGGTGGAAATTCTGGTTTCCCGGAGCTCCCAGTGCTGGCTCTGGCGCTATGGGTACCTGGCGCGCCACGCTCCCGGCCCAGCCGGGCTGAGCCTTGCGTCCCCTGTCCCCTGCCTCTGGGGCCTAGGACCCTGTCCTTCTTTCCCTTGGATGCACCCCCACCCAAGAGTCTGGACACCCAGGGTTCTGCACTGTGGCTGGCTCGAGGGTATGTGCGATGAGGTGGGCGGCTGGGGGGCGACGGTCCTGGGGACATTGATGCAGCGACCCAGGGAGTCAGAGTGCGGGGGTGGGGGCAGCCGAAGCCTGCCTGGAGCCTGCCCGGGCCCCTCATCGTCTCCCAACAAGAGAGGGCCAGGTGGGCAAGAGTGTCAAAGGTCAGCGCCCAGCTGGGGAAGGGGAGAGGTCAGAGTGGGCAGAGTCAGGCCAGCCTGGGTCATCTGAGGGCAGGGGGCAGGGTGCGGCCCCAGGGCAGCAACAGATCTGAAAGTCCCGGCAGAGATGGGGCCGATAACCTATAGTCTGAGTGCAGGAATCTGCTCCCCAGAAAGTCCCTTGCTGGCGACGGCGGAGGGAAAGCAAAGGGAAGACAGCGAGAAGGACTTCCTGAGGGGAAGGTGAGAAAAGGCGGAGCAGGGCCGCTGGTGGCCAAAGATCAGAGGGGCAGGCAGGAAGCTGGCCCCCGTCCGCAGGGGAGCTCGAGGCGGCAGCCGGTGCCCGCGGACGATGGAAGTGAGACTCGCAGGGCACTCTGCAGAGGAAGCTGTCCCCTCCCTGGCACCCCCCCCCCGCCCCATCCACACTTCTGCTGCCTGGGGCTCTCCTATTGGCTCCCTGGGGGGATGTGGTGAGGACTGCTCACCCAGAAAGTGTCTGGGTGCCTGTTTCCGCAGAGCCATCTGGTGACAGCCTCTGGCGGAGCATGGCCCTCCTCGCCCCGGGCCTAGACCCCCGCAGCCCCCGGGGCCTCCCCTTCTTCTGGCTGCCCCTGCTGCCACTGCTGCTGACGGCGGGGGGCAGGGGGCAGGGGCCCCTGCCCAGGGTCATATACCAGGCAGGTAAGTGTCCGACGGCCAGGGATGGCCAGGTAACGCAGGGCAGGAGGCCGAGCTGGAGGGGAGGGCAGAGGAAGGGGTGAATGAGGAAACTATGTGCGGGTGGCGGAAGGCTTAGGGGGAAGATGGAGGGAAGGGAGGCAGGGGCTGGGCGGGTCTCCGAGGCTGCTGATTTTTCTCTCCTTCTTTGCGTGTCGCTGTCCTCAGGCTGGGGACTTACAATCCCTAACTGCTTTCACACCCCCACCTGCCCCCAAAGCGACAGCCACACTAGATCATCTGTGGAGCCAGGCCACAGAGGCCGCGCAGCGGGAGCTGGGCCGTGCGTGTCCACACGCTGGCGCAAGGGAGCTCCCCGCTGGGGTACCGCCCCTGACCCTCTGCCGCTGGCCCTCTCGCCTCCTGGGGGAAGGTTCAGGAAAGGACGTCAGGAGTTGTAGGCGCGGGGCCTCCCCGGCACAGCTGTGCTTAGCATCTGTCTGGGGCAACCTGGTAAAGGACACGCGTGCTGGCCGCTGACGGGGAGCCCTCTGTGCCGGTGCCGGGATCGGCAGCATGAACAATGTTGAACCTGAGCCCCCCCCCCCCGCCCCGCCAGGGTGCTGCGTGGGAGGCAGAGGGGCAGCCGGGCAGGCTCGCTGCAGGCTGGGCGTCCAGGAGCCCAGGGGTTCGCTGGCTCTGGGGGAGGCCACCCCTTGCAGCCCCTTGCCAACCTCTCCGTCAGGCCCCCAGGTTCTCACAGCTTCCAAAGGCAGCACTTAGCTAGACAGTCCGCTAGGGCCTCTGTGCAAGCACGGCCCTGGGGGTCGGGAACCTGTCCCCTTGCCGATGTGTCAGCAAGCACGCCAGCACCACCGCCGCCCCAAGGTGACGGCGAGGGCCTCCCCCGCCTCCGTGGCCGGCTCGCCTCCCCCCACAGGTGCCAGCCAGGCGTGCCCACAGGGGCTTTTGAAGATGAACATTCTCTCTCGTTCGTGATGGCAGTGATCGTCGTGGTAGAATTGTCCTGCTAGAGAAGGAGGGAAAGGGGTTGGTGACTGTGACCCTACAGCCCACAGCCACCCGGGCACGGCGCTGTCTGTGTCTGCCTCCTGCTCCCCGTGCTCCCCCTCCTGCCCCACAGCCCTCCAGGCCTGGAAGGGTCTCCACTGTGCCTCACGTTACTTCCCATCCCTTTGCGTGTCTCTTGGGTTCAGGCCACCCTTTCCCGGCCCCAGGCTGCCATTACCCTGTCTCTGGCTGCCTCCTCTCCCCACTGAGGGACCAGCCCAAAGCTCCTACCCTGCTAGCAGGGTGGGCGAAGGGGGAGCTGCTGCCAAGGCCCAGGGCGGGGGGCACACTCTGCCAACACTTCCCCTCCCCACTTGGGTCACTCACCCCTTCTCATCATCTCCCAACAGGGGACGGACGCAGGGTCCTCAGCCTCTTCCACCAGAAGGGCCTCCAGGATTTCGACACTCTGCTCTTGAGCGATGACGGAGGCACTCTCTATGTGGGGGCTCGAGAGGCCATTCTGGCCTTGAACATCCAGGACCCAGGGATTCCAAGGCTGAAGAACATGGTGAGGAGGCCAGGGAGGAAGGGCATGGGCTGCGGGTGAGGAGGGGGCCAGCAGTCCCCCTGTGGCTGGTCCACCTGCGCACGACCGACTGCCCACCCGCTGTTCACTCTAACCGGCAGTAATCAGCAATTCTTTTTTTTTGTTTTTTAAAATTTTTTAAATGTTTTGTTTATTTCTGAGAGAGAGAAAGAGCGTAAGCAAGGGAGGGTCAGAGAGAGAGGGAGACACAGAATCTGAAACAGGCTCCAGGCTCTGAGCTGTCAGCACAGAGCCTGACGTGGGGCTTGAACCCACGAACCATGAGATCATGACCTGAGCTGAAGTCGGACGCTCAACCTACTGAGCCCCCCCAGGCGCCCCAGTAATCAGCAATTCTTGTCATACATTTCCGGTCTGCAGAGCAGAAGAGAGATAGCACAGTGGTCTCCCTACTTGCTGGTATCATGCACACGGCCTGCATGGTAGTAACTGCTAGAATGGCTGATAAGGAAATCATTGACATACAACAGAAACACTGACTCAAACGATATCAATAATATGATATCCACCCACCAGTAGAAATCACCGAAGCTTCTGTATTATAGTCACCCTCCTGACGGGAATAGTGTGAGGAACAAAGGGGGAAGGAAGGAGGGAGGGAGGGAGGAAGCGAGCAATCTCTGAGGTTCTCCTTGGTTTTGCCTCAGTGTGTGGTCTGTGGGCTACCTGTGCGTGCATATCGGGGTTGCTGTTTGCAAATGCAGCTTCTCTGAAGTGTCAGCCAGGAACAGACATTTAAACAATTTCTCCAGGAAATGCGTGGTTTGACAGCAGGCACTGCTTTAGGGTTCTTTGCGTATGTCCCTGGTCGTGCCCTTTAGTAGCTTGTGCAATTGACTAAGATCCCCCCACCAGCGAGTGGCCGGTCCTGGATTCAAACTCAGATCTGTTTCCACAGGCCATGTTCTGCCACAGAGCTGTGTCCCCGCGAGCACGGTATCGTCAGAACAACAGCCACAGTCACAGACTGATGTTCTTCTTCTTTTTTTTTTTTTTAATTTATTTCTGAGAGAGAGATAGTGTGAGCAGGGGAGGGTCAGAGAGAGAGACAGACACAGAATCCGAAACTGGCTCCAGGCTCTGAGGTGGCTGTCCACACAGAGCCCGACGCGGGGCTCAAACCCACAAACCGTGAGATCATGACCTGAGCCGAAGTCGGACGCTTAACCAACTTAGCCACCCAGGCGCCCCAACAGACTGATGTTCTTATAGCTCATTGGCATGTCACTAGCCGCCGTGGCTGCTGGTGGCTTCACAGCCGGCCCGAGCAGAGGACAGCAGGTCAGAGCTAGGGCTGAAGAGCTCACTTCTCTTCATCTCACCCCCCACTCCCCACCGCAGATACCCTGGCCGGCCAGTGAGCGAAAAAAGAGCGAATGCGCCTTTAAGAGGAAGAGCAACGAGGTAAGTGGGAGTAGGGGTAGAGGGGCTTTGTGTGGAGCCCCCAGACCATCACTGGGCCACCTCAGCCTGGACAGATAGCGGAGGATGACCTGTTTCCATGATGATGCCTGAAAGTGAGGGGCAGCCTGAATTCTCTCTCCCCAGACTCAGTGCTTCAACTTTATCCGTGTCCTGGTCTCTCTCAATGCCACCCACCTGTACGCGTGCGGCACCTTCGCCTTCAGCCCTGCTTGTACCTTCATTGTGAGTTACTGGGCCCCCGGCTCTAACCCGAGCCCTTCTCATGGGATGCTACTCCCTGCTCCCGGCCGCTTGTCTGGAGCTCTGGAAAACCCTCGTGAGCTTCCTGGCCCCAAGTTCCCTCCAAGTCCCTCTCCTTCCCTCAGGCCCTTCACTTCTCAGACGTGAGACTCTGGCGTTCTGGCCCCCAGCCTCTCCCCCCCTTTAGGAACTCCAAGATTCCTACCTGATGCCCATCTCCGAGGACAAGGTCGTGGAGGGGAAAGGCCAAAGCCCCTTCGACCCCGCCCATAAGCACACGGCGGTCTTAGCAGGTGAGGGTCAGGTTCCCGGCATCTGCCTTCCTGGGAACTATGAAATCCGACCATTTTCTGAAAGGCGGGGAACAGAGGGAGGGGAAGCCAGGAGCCTTAGGGCACCGGATCACAGGGAGCCTCGGACCCCCCAGCCACCAGCTCCTGCTGAGGGTGCCCCAAAGGAGGCGGAGGGAGATAGATACAGCGAGTTTCACATCGTCAAGAGGGTCCAGGAAGGGCCTTGGGCAGAGGAGAGGTCTGAGGTTCAGCCATTTGTTGTGGAGGCTGGAGTCTGGGACCTCGCAGACACACACCATGACAGAGTCCCCGCCCTGGTTTCTGGGAAGAGGTGGCCTTTGGCTTTTGAGTTGGACCTTGAAAGCTATGTTGATGGGCAGTAAAGATGTTCCAGGAAGAGAAGGGCGGGGCCGAGGAGGTGGAGGTGAGAAACAGCCACCTTCGGGGAACCAGGAGCGGTTCCCCCGGGCAGGCGGCTCTGCTGGGGGCCGCCGGAGGAAGGCTGGACAAGGCTAGCGCACAGACGGACCCAGGCGTAGCTACCCCCTGAGGCAATATTCCCTAAGAAGGGTGCGCGGTGGGGTCTGTGAGCTGGGCTGTGGGCTCCCTGGGAAGGTGCAGAACACAGAAGGGGGCCAGCGACGGACTGAATGCTGGGCCCAGGCGGAGGCAGGTCTGAAGGGGGCAGGGAGGAGCCCCCCCCCAACGAGGAGGCCTCTCGCCCTCTCCCGGCCCTAGATGGGATGCTCTATTCTGGCACCATGAACAACTTCCTGGGCAGCGAGCCCATCTTGATCCGCACGCTGGGACCCCAGCCCGTCCTCAAGACCGACAATTTTCTCCGCTGGCTGCAGCGTAAGGACCCGAGCCCCCAGCACAGGTCTGGCCCTTCCCGGGCGAGCAGGGGAGACCGGAGACCCAGCCCGAGAACCGCCGTGACTCCACCGCGCCCTCCTTGCAGGGCGCCTCCTCCGTGCGAGCACTGTAGGCGGGGGCAGCTCCCGGCCCGTGACGCGCCAGGAAACCGAAGAGGGGCCGGGTGCCCCCCGGGGCCACCCCCGGCCGCGGGACATCCCGTCTGCGGACCGGCCCCGGGGCGTGGGGGCGTGGGGAGTCCCAGCACTGAGCCTCTCTGCCCCGTCCCGCAGCGGACGCCTCCTTCGTGGCAGCCATCCCCTCGACCCAGTTCGTCTACTTCTTCTTCGAGGAGACAGCCAGCGAGTTCGAGTTCTTCGAGAAGCTCCACACCTCCCGCGTGGCCAGAGTCTGCAAGGTCTGCGGCCCCGGCGGAAGCTGGCCGCCGCGCAGCCAATGGGGAGGTGGCAGAGGCGTGGCCGAGCGCCCAGGGCCCAATGGGAGCGGGGCGGGAGCGCGGGGGCGGGGCGTCGGGCCGTGCGGAGGGGGCGGGGCGCCGCTGACTCCGCCCACGCGGCCCTAGAACGACGTGGGCGGAGACAAGCTGCTGCAGAAGAAGTGGACCACGTTCCTGAAGGCGCAGCTGCTGTGCGCGCAGCCGGGGCAGCTGCCCTTCAATGTCATCCGCCACGCCGTGCTGCTGCCCGCCACGGCCTCCGCAGACGCCCGCGTCTACGCCGCCTTCAGCTCCCAGTGGTGAGCAGCGCGGCGGGCGCGCGGGGCCGGCGGGTAGCAGCTGTCACCTGGGAAGGCATGTGATCGCCACCCCGTCCCAGGGATCTGGGCGTGTGATCGCCACGCCCTTCGTGGAGACGGGAAAATAAAACTCAGATTCTTACTAGTTTATAGCCTGCCTGGTTCCAAAGAGGATAGGAGACAGCTTACCAAAGGCAGACCTCGAGATAAGATAAGATAAAACGATAAGGAAACGGGTAAAAGGAGAGTAAGATAAGGCAGGGATTGGGGTAGCACATTACAAATATTTGTCATTTATGCAGTGTCAGAATGCTGATCACAAATTTAGCTCTGAGCTTCCTAATGGCCAAAGCAAAAACCGAAACACTATCATTGCCACTAGGATTAAAATAATTATTGCTCGGAGGCTGAGAGAAGTTAGTTGATTTGCTGTGATCTGGTCCCACCGTGTTTAGGTACTTGCTGACAGTGTGTCAGGTACCAAAAATATCTGCTGCATCCAGAACTGAGAACAAGATTCTGCCACCATCAGGTTAAAGAGAACAAGAGAAAGCTGCCCTCCATGGACCAGGGCTGAAGGAATGAAAATATTCTCATAGTCGGGCTCTGGGTGGTTCTCTGCAGATCAGGAATCAGTACGACCAAAAGGAGCCGGGCTTCATCTGGCGGCTGCCAGGGGCTTGTTACACTGCTCTTCCCGTGGCTCCAGCCCAGCCTGGGCAGCCAGGCCGCAGCCACCCACGACCTAAGCCCCGGGGAACTCTCCCTGAGGATAATCGCACTTAAGATCCCAAGACGGGCCACAAGGGGCTCCCCAGCCTTATCACCACAGCCGGGGGAAGAGTAGGCATCCGTAGGCCAGCCCCACCCTCCACACCCCTTCCCTCCTGGGCCTTCTCCCAAGGGTGAGCCAGGGCTACAGGGGGATGGGATAACGGTGTCCCCTCTGGCTGTCCCCAGGCAGGTCGGTGGGACCAGGAGCTCTGCTGTCTGTGCCTTCTCTCTCAAGGACTTCAAGCGTGTCTTTGAGGGGAAGTACAAGGAGCTGAACAAAGAGACTTCTCGCTGGACAACTTAAGGGGTTCCCGAGATCAGTCCCCGGCCAGGCAGCGTGAGTACCGCCCCCAACACTGAGCAGATACACACACATGTCCCACACGTCAAAGTACCTGTCGTGGCACGGTGAACGTCCAGCCCTGTCTGCTCAGACACACACCTGGCCCAGCGGCTGGCATTCCACAGGTGTCCGGCCCCATCCTACTCACAGAGAAGCACCCCCTCCGCCAAGGGCACACCAGATACCTGGGTGTATCACTGAGGGAACAAGGGAGCACGGGCTGTGCCAAGGGCTGCCTGGGTGTCTTCATCTGCATTTCGTTTTCAACTCTCGTTTTTTGATCATACTGCTATGTGGCCACCATTTAAAGAATTGTAGAGATCGACGCAGTCGGTTACAAAATCCACCTTATCCCCTGCCCTGTGCGAGGGACAACCACCTTCCACTCTTTTAGCTGGCACTTTTCGTGTTTATCTCCAAATCTCTAACATACTTTTATTTTTAAATGTTTATTTATTTATTTTGAGAGAGAGAAAGAGAGTGCGAGCAGGGGAGGGGCAGAGAGAGAGGGAAAGAGAGAATCCCAAGCGGGCTCAGTGCTGTCAGCGCAGAGCCCAACTCAAGGCTCCATCTCACGAACAGTGAGATCATGACCTGAGCTGAAATCAAGAGTCTGGTGCTTACCCGACTGAGCCCCCAGGCGCCTCCGTCTCTAACATACTTTTATTGCCGCCTCTTGATGCCTCAGTTTCCGGCAGGATTATTGTTTTATTTTTTAATTATTTTATTAATGTTTTTATTTATTTCTGAGTGACAGAAACAGTGTGAGCAGGGGAGGGGCAGAGAGAGAGGGAGACACAGAATCTGAAGCAGGCTCCAGGCTCTGAGCTGTCAGCACAGAGCCCGACGTGGGGCTCGAACCCACGAACCGTGAGATCATGACCTGAGCAAAAGTCGGACGCTTAACTGACTGAGCCACCCAGGCGCCCCTCAGGCAGGATTATTGAATTCCCGGTCTGGATGGTGAGGATTCAGCTGTGCTCTTCCACCCCTGCCCAGTTGTGTGTGGCCTGCAGCCACTTGCAAGAACAGCTTCTGTGCGTCTCTTTCCAAATTCTTGGGCACTGACATTACGCTAGTGGCCTAAGATCAGCATGGTGGGAGTAAAGGTCACGGCAGTCGGCTAACCCGATGAGTCAGGGGACAGGGGTCACCCTCCCCCACACCAGAACTGCCTACCAACACACCGCTGCACCCACCCCTCCACTCTAAACATAGTTTTATAATACTTTGGTTAGATCAATATTTATATTAGGACTCTTTGTTTTTTAATGTTTTATTTATTTCTGAGCGAGAGAGAGAGAGACAGTGTGAGCAGGGGAGGGGCACAGAGAGAGGGAGACAGAATCTGAAACAGGCTCCAGGCCCTGAGCTGTCAGCACAGAGCCCGTCGCGGGGCTCGAACCCACGAACCGTGAGATCATGACCTGAGCGAAAGTCGGACGCTTAACCGACTGAGCCCCCCAGGCGCCCCTATATTAGGACTCTTATGCACAACTGGGCTCTGTAGCAGGCCATGATTACTTTCCTTTTCACATAATTAAAATTTTCCCTCGGGTTAGTAATTACCTCTCTCACTTTTTTTTTTTTTTTTGCTTGCTTTGTTTCCTAAGCTCTTATCGTTAATTCAACCCCAAACTCTTCCTTGATTATCTGCATCTCTTCTGAAGACAGAGAGCCATTAGGTATTCAAACAGTTTCAGGTTCCTGGAAGGGGCGCCCGTCCGCTGCAGCTGGGACCCACTGCCATCCTGGACTTCCCCTCGTCATCATCCTGGGCTTTCCCTCTGCATCTCTCCGTGACAGTCTCGTGTTTCTTGCAACCTGTGGCTTCCTCTTTTTTCTTTTCCTTTTTTTTTTACTATCTTATTGCATGGAACGTGGCCTCCATAGATTCCCGGAAGGGGATAACATGGGAGGTAAAGTCTTTGAGACTGTGAATGTCTGAAAATGTCTTTATTTGACTTTCACCTTTGATGGTTTGATATGTGCATGTGATTCTAGACTAGGAATAAGCTTCCTGCAAAACTTGGGAGGCTTGCTCTGCTGTTACCCAGCGTGCTCTTCAGACACCCAAAGCTATTCTGAGTCTTTTAAGAAATTTTTTTTATCGTTTATTTATTTTTGAGAGGGAGAGAGACAGAGCACTAGCAGGGGAGGGGCAGAGGGAGAGGGAAACACAGACTCTGCAGTCAAATGCTCGCCCACTGAGCTATACCCCCTGGAAACGCAGAATCTGAAGCAGGCTCCGGGCTCCAGGCTGTCAGCACAGAGCCTGACGTGGGACGCGAACTCACAAACTGGGAGATCATGACCTGAGCCAAAGTCGGATGCTTAAGCAACTGAGCCCCCCGGGCGCCCCATAGCTATTCTGATTCTTAAGTCTCTGTCTGTGTGATTTGTTCTCACTGGAATCTTCTAGTGCCTTTTCTTTGCCTCCAGTCGTTCTGAAATTTCACAGTATCGCGCTTTGACAGGACTCTGATCATTTATTGTGCTGGACATTCAGGCTGCCCCTTCAGCCTGGAAATGTGTTCCTTAGTTTGAAGTTTCCTTGAACTATATTCTCCTATTTTCTTTTTAACGAACAAATAGTTTCTGAGGCCGCCTGCCACTGTCGTGAGCAGTAGGGGTTACAGCAGTGAGCGGAACAGACAGAAGTCCCTTCCTTCGTGGAGCGGACACGCTCCTGTTAGAAGGCTTTCTTGCTTCTTTCTGGTCCTCCTGGACTGGTCGTCTCTGTTTTTAATTTTTTTTTTAATTTCTGAGAGAGAGAGTGAGCAGGGGAGGGGCAGAGAGAGAGGGAGACACAGAATCTGAAGCAGCTCCAGGCTCCGAGCTGTCAGCACAGAGGCCAATGCGGGGCTCGAACCCAGGAACTGCGAGATCATGACCTGAGCCGACGTCGGACGCTTAACCGACTGAGCCCCAGGCGCCCTTCGTCTCTGTTTTTAAATCCTGTCCAGCTTTCCAAGACTTTGGTTTTGTCCTGCGTTCTGGGGGAGTGTCTCAATTTTATCTTCTTCTTCTTCTTTTTTAAATGTTTATTTATTTTAAGAGAAAGAGCGCACGCACAGGGGAAGGGCAGAGAGGGAGAGAGAGAATCCCAAGCAGGCTCGGCACTGTCAGCGCAAAGGCCCACGTGGGGCTCGATCCCACAAACTGTGAGATCGTGACCTGCACTGAAATCAAAAGTCAGATGCTCAACTGACTGAGTCACCCCGGTGCCCCGGATTAGTTGTTCTTTTAAGTCTCTTTTAATCTGTACGTTCCCTTTCCATCTTCTTATTTTCTCTCACCATTTACTTGTCATGTAGACATTTTCACTGTCTAGATCTCGGTGACCATGACTCTCTGTGGTGGCGTTTAAGGAATGCCTGTAAATTCACTAGAGGTTGGGCCTAGGGACTCAGTCACATCAGTTTGATTAGGGGCAAGACCCCTTCGCTGTGGTCATGTGTCTTCCCTCAGGACACATGTGGCATCTGGCTCCCTCTTTGAAGTACAGTCCTTTTTTGTAGCATCATGTTCTTGTTTCGTGGATACACTCTCTTTACTTAGCTCTCCGAAGACATAATACTGCTTTGCTGTGAAGATCTCTTTTCTCTGAATCATTTAGCTGTCTCTCTGTCTGTCTGTTTTGGTCTGGTAGCCCTGGGCCCTCTGCTGTATTTGAGGGCGGGGACCACACAGCTGTTCGTAAACTGCACCGGGGAGACTTGGCAGTGTGGGCTCCACTGCTGTCCCCTGGAGGTGGCCTGGCTGGGCGGTTTTCTCGGGGACCCTCAACATCAATATCTCAAGTCTTACCCTTGACCTCCAGTCAGCTTCCCGGAGTCTTCTTCTAGCCTTCTGCTTGGAGGGGGACAGCATGGCTGCTGACATTGGGGGAGGGGGCTGGGAGAGGAGTCTCAGCATGGACTGAGCCTCCCTGCCTTCATCCCTGCCTTAATGGTGTGCCTGCACCCTCTGGCATGGAGGAGGGAGGAGATCCTCTACTTTGCCCGCTCCAGAGAATGGGCCTCCAGACCTGGGCCAGGGCCTGCTAGGGTCCTGGACAGACTTCCAAATACTCCTCTGAGTCCGCGCCTCCCTTGCCCCACTTCTGAAGCAGCTGGGGCCACTCGCTCATGACCTTTAGGAATTCTGCCTTGTAAGTCAGAGAGTTTTGGCTGCCCCAGGGCTGGCTTAAGAAAATTCCTTTCTTTTTTCCCTGCTAAGTCTTTTACTATTTGTTCATTTGCTTTCCAGCCTCCAAACTGTGGCTGCCTCCACTCCCTGCCCGTTTTCCCAGTCCCTGGAGTTCTATGCCTTACACCCCCCCCCCACTTTTTCGGGGGAGGAAGTGAGAATAGGTGCGTGTGCTCATTCTGGCATCAGAATGAAACATAGATGCTCTTACCTCACCGACAGACAAGGAAACGGAAGCTCGCAGAGGTGGGGTAGCTTGTCTGAGGTCACATGTAGCAGGGCACAGGGTTGGGGCTGGCCCTGACATGGTGCTTGTGGGTGTGGAGGGGACGAAGGTTCTGGCTGAGATCAGGACACTCGGCGTTCCGGGGTTGGCCAGCCTCCAGAGAACAGCCGGTCCACCCTGTCTGCCGCCCCCCCACTTTATGGGTGAGAAAAAGGAGGCCCAGAATGGAGGAGGGGCCCTGCCAGACTCATGTGGCAAGTTCATGCCACACCGTGGTGACAAGCACTCCCTGCTACCCCAGCCCTTTCTGTGACATCCGTTATGCAGTCGCTGACTCCACAAACACTTATCGGGCACCAGCCGTGTGCCGGTCTGGGGCTATCGATGTGAGTGAGCTGTGGTCCCTGCAGCAAACAGCTGTCACCCCACTTCCTGCTGGCTGCCAGGCATCCTGGATGAAGGTGATGAGGAGGAGGAAGTAATAACAGCCAATACGCATCAAGCGCTTCCTTCATGTCACGCTCTGTTCTAGTTACTTTTCCCGTATTCGTGCGTTGCATGGTCTACGATACACGCCGCACTATGCACAGAGCTGGCGTTCAAGGCCAGGCAGCTCGAGAGTTTTACCACCTCCCTGGAGGGAGGGAGCCAAAGCAGGCTTGAAGCGTGGGAGGGAAGGAGGCAGAGGCACGGGAGCTGACCCCGCGAGCCTCCTCCCCCTTTAGTGCTCCGTGGGCCCCTCCTCTGATAAAGCCTTGACCTTCATGAAGGACCACTTCCTGATGGATGAGCAGGTGGTGGGGACGCCCGTGCTGGTGAAGTCTGGCGTGGAGTACACGCGACTCGCGGTGGAGACAGTCCAGGGCGTCGACGGGCACAGCCACCTGGTCCTGTACCTGGGCACCAGTGAGTAAGGGGCTCCGGGACCTCCCCTGGCGGCACGTGGCGGCTGCGTGTCAGGCTGAGGAGGGGAACCTTGGGGCTCACTCGCTCGTGCTTTCCCTCAACAAACCCTTTCTCAGTACGGACTCTGTGCCTGGGGCCCTGCCAGGCTCTGAAAACACAGGGGGGCTTACCCGTGCCTTCTGAGCTCGCCGGCTGGAGGGGGGACAGACACAGGGCTCTGCGGCCTTCACAGGAGCCGTTTCTCTCGTGGAGGAGCCATGGAGAGAGGTGGAGAGCGGCGGGGAGGGCAGCAGGGGCAGGGCCCCTCCGTAGGAGGTCTGCTGTGCGGGGAGGCGAGGCGGGCGTCAGGGGGTGCAGCCAGCGTGCTTTTTTTTAAAGGAGGAGAGGTCATCAAGATCCGGGGGGGGGGCAAGTGGTGAAGAAAGGAGCAGGCCAGGGGGCCACTGGCAGGTACAGTTGCAGAGGGAGCAGGAAGCGGGAGGCTGGCACAGGGCTGGGGGCCAGCACGCGCGCTGGGCTGGCGGGGGAGGGAACAGAAGAGTGTAGGACTGGGGGGCGACACGGAGGCTGTGTGCAGGCTTCTGTGCTCCCTGTGCATTTGGGGGATGCAGGGGCTGGGGGTGGAAAGAGGGGGGATTGGAGGAGAAAGGGTGTAGATACGAGAAGCCGTTGTGGGAAGGAGAGAGAGGAGAGAGTCAGCAGGGGGTGTGGAAGACTGCCAGCCACGTCTACAGAGGGCCGGCGGGGGTGACCTTGAGCTTCTGTGTAGGAAACTTGCGGGTTCCTTCATTCTTCCAGGACATGTTTCCAGCCACGGCGTCAGCTGTGCAAGCCGTGGGTGCCAGCAGAGAGCAGAACGCCCCCAAAGCTGTGTCCGTGTGGAAGGCACGGAGACAGACAATAAACACAGCACATGAGGCGACAGCTCAGCGTGTTAGGAGATTAGAAATGGATTCGGCACAGGGGCAGATCAGGAACGCCAGTAAAGGAGGTGGCAGTTTTTAGAAGGGTGGTCAGGGTGGATTTCATTGAAGCGTCTGAGCAGGGACGCTTGGTGGAGCTGAGGGTGGCTGGGGACACGGTTTTCTCCAGGAAGCACTCAGCTGTCTTGGGTCCCAGGCCCAAGGAGAAAGAGGGCTGGGTTCAGGCCACGGAGGGCAGAGGGGCCGGATGCCATTTACACCGGGGTTTACGTGATCTCCACGGCACAGAAGGGAACAGCCCGACGGATCGGGGTCTGCGCGCTTTACGTTCAGAAGGGACGTCTGTCCTGACATCGAGGGGCCCTCTGGGGTCAGAGGCGGTGCGAGGGGGGCCGTGGCTGCGGTGACAGTCCCTGCTGTCTCTCCCCGCAGCCACGGGGTCCCTGCACAAGGCCGTGAGGAGTGGGGACTACGCTGCGCATCTGGCGGAGCAGATCCAGGTGTTCCCGGAGCCGGAGCCTGTCCGCAACCTGCTGCTGGCCCCCGAGCAGGTGACAGGGGCCCCCAGTGGGGGGAGGCTTGGGGGCTGGGTCCTCACCGGGCGTGGCGAACCCGTCCCTCTCCCTCTCTTCTCCAGGGCGCAGTGTTTGCAGGCTCCTCAAGGGGCATCTGGCGGGTCCCCCGAGCCAACTGTAGCGTCTACGAGAGCTGCGTGGACTGTGTCCTCGCCCGGGACCCGCACTGCGCCTGGGATCCGGAGTCCCGGGCCTGCCGCCTCCTGCCCACCCCCATCCCGTGAGTGCCGGTCCCGGACGGCGGAGAAGCTGGCCCGCCGGGACCTTCCGACCCGGCCTGGGGGGCCCTTCCTCTCTCCAGGGGCTACTGACTCGTCCCCTCCGAGACTGTCCCTCCTGGGGCGGAGCGGAGCAGCTGCTGCCAGCACGTCTTGCCTGCCCCCCTTCTCCCCAGGGCGCCTCCCCGCTTCCTCCCCGCTCTTCCCACCTCTGCCTGTTCCAGAAGATGAGTTTGCCTTCCCTCCCTTGTCAGGAAGTCCTGGAGGCAGGACCTGGAGCACGGGAACCCGCAGGTCGCCTGTGCCACTGGCCCCGTGGGCAGGAGCCGCCAGCCTCAGAGCCGCCCCGAGATCAGTGAGTGGGAAGCCGGGGGGCGCGGGGAAGCCTCGGGGGCTTCCGGGCAGGGGTGGGCCTTCCTGCCTCAGTCTCTTCCCCCAGCACCTGCCCAGCTGGAGGCCTGAACCTCCAGACTAGGGCCGGGTTTGGGTCCTGGCGCAGGGAGGAAGGATCGGAGCGCCAAGCTGGGATTCAGCATTGAGGCTACAGTCTGGTCTCGGTGCCGGAGTTGCAGTCAGACGGACTGAGGTCAGGGGAGGGGTCGGAGCCGAGTCTGGGAGCTGAAACGGGAGCTGGAAAGGGGCGTCGGCGCCGCTCTCCCGCCCTCCTCTCCCCTCCCTGAACCGCTGGCTCTTCCTTCGCCTCCAGTTAAGGAAGTCCTGGCTGCGCCCAACTCCATCGTGGAGCTCCCCTGCCCCCACCTCTCGGCGCTGGCGTCTTACGGCTGGACTCGCGGCAAAGCCAAAGCGGCCGTCGCGGAGGCGTCCACGGCCGTGTACGCCGGCGCCCTGCTGCTGCTGCTGCGGGACGGGGCGGGCGGCCTGTACCAGTGCTGGGCCACGGAGAACGGCTTCTCCCACCCCGTGGCCTCCTACTGGGTGCACAGCCAGGATCGGCCCCTGGCCCTGGACCCCGAACTGGCGGGCATCCCCCGGGAGCGTGTGGAGGCCCCGCTGACCAGGGTCGGTGGCGGGGCCGCCCCGGCCGCCCAGCGGTCCTACTGGCCGCACTTCGTCACGGTCACTGTGCTGCTGGCCCTGGTGCTGTGCGGGGCCCTCCTGCTCCTCCTCGCCTCCCCGCTGGGGGCGCTCCGAGCCCGGGGCAAGGTGCAGGGCTGTGGGACCCTGCCTCCCGGGGAGAAGGCCCCCCTGAGCAGGAAGCAGCACCCCCAACCTCTCAAGGACCGCAGGACCTCGGCCGGCGACGTGGATGCCGACAACAACCACCTGGGCCCCGAGGTGGCTTAAACTGAGGGCAAGGCTGGGATGTGCAGCCCTGCTGGGGGCGGGGGGGACCACGGAAGACCACTTTTCCTGCCACTCTGTGCCACCAGGAGCCCCCAGCGGGGCTGGACGCAGCGGCCGGGACCCCTGCGGGCCTTCCTCCCACCGCGCACACGGGCTCCCTGACAGGCGTCCCAGACCTGCACCAAATAAGAGCTCATAGAACAGAGTCTTCAGCTTGGCTGTTCCAGGACCTTCTGGGAGCGGGGGTGGTGGTGGGGAGGGTGTCCAGGGCCCTGCGGTAGTAAACACCAACATACAAACAGGACAGCACGTGGCTGGTAGCAGCTGCCACCTCCCCTGGGACCCAGCCAGCGCCCCGCCCTCCCCCACCCGTGCACCGCTGAGTCCCGGGAAGTCTGACCACCTCCCTTCCTGCTTCAGTCGGGGGAGCCTGTGATCCCGCTGGCCTGGCTGGAGTAACAGGGGTCACATGAGCCTCGTTCACCCCTTTCCTCCGTGACCCCTTGCTCTCTCTCCTCTCTCCTCTCCTTTATTTTGGGATTCAGAAAACTGCTTGTCACAGACAGTTTATTTTTTATTAAAAAAAAAACAAAGCTTATGAGTGGTGTTTCTGTCCAGGCAGAACGCTGCAGCGGGGGGCCGTGGGGTGGGGGGTGCGGGCAGTCCCCGACGTCAGCGGGGGGGGCCACTGGCTTTGTGGGCGGCCGGCTCCCCACCCGGAACCCGCCCCATGGCCCCTTCCTCTGCTCGGGCACCGCCAGACTGTGGCTGGAACGCCGCTGTCAGGCAGGTGCCGTCGGGTTGCGGCAGCCTCAGCTTGTCTGACCGCCGGCGCGCGCCTCATCCGTCGCTGACCCTGGCGGCCTCTGACCCCCGCAGCGGCTGCTCCCCCCACCCCTGCCCCACGGCCCCAGTTGGCGTCAACTCTTGTGGACTGAATTTATGCAGAGACTGTACAGCCACCCCCATCCCGTCCCAAAGCTGACGTGGTGCTCTGTCCACACCCAGCACCCCCACCCTCGGGCTAACCAAGCCTCTTCCCTCTGTCTGCCGAGCCCCCCGCATTGCCCCCTCACTCCACCACCCCTGCCTTCCATCTCCTGCTCCCCACCCCGGTGTGCTGGGCGTGCTCTGCGGGAACCAAACATGAGAATGCTGCTCCCCCCACCGCCCCCACCAAACACCAGAGAGGGGCCCTTCCGGCTGCCCCTCCCCCCCCAGGCCCTCACCCTGTCCAGTGCCCAGGCTTTCTCCGCACAAATGACTCTCTGAGGCTACCTCTGTGCCACCTTCACAGCCAGCCATCCTTTCCCGTGACTCCTTTCCCCTACGGCTTAACTGTTTTTAATGCTTTTTTATCTTTAATCGTGGTACGAAGCAAATACTGTAACTTTTACCCCCTGAACCACTTTTTTTTTTTAATGTTTTATTTATTTCTAGGAGAGAGAGAGAGAGAGACAGCATGAGCAGGGGAGGGTCAGAGAGAGAGGGAGTCACAGACTGAAACAGGCTCCAGGCTCTGAGCTGGCAGTCAGCACAGAGCCCGACGCGGGGCTCGAACCCACGAACCGCGAGATCATGACCCAAGCGAAAGTTGGACGCTTAATCAACTAAGCCACCCAGGCGCCCCCCCCCCGAACCACTTTTAAGTTCCTGTTAGGTAGTGTTAACGACACCCACGTTGCTGTGAAACATCCTAGAGCGTTTTCCTGTCGCAGATCTGGGTCTCATCTCCCCGTGTCCCCTTCCCCACGGCCCCGGCAGCCACCGATCCACTCGCCACGAACCTGACCACGTTAGGAACTGCAGGCGGAAGCGTGGTGCTCAGCCTCCTGCGACTGGCTTTTTCCTCGCACCGTAGCGCCCTCGAGGTTCACCGCAGCGGAGCCCGGACGCGATCTCCTTCCTCCAGGGGGTGGGGGGGGGGCGCTGAAGGGTGTGGCGCCGGCCCCATCTCCTGACGGCGCATCTACGCCCGGTGGTGGCCGGCGTGAGCACTGGGCCACTCAAGACCCCGCCTGCCGCGTCTTCGTTTCGTGGCTTCTCCAGGGGTTTCTCTCTCCCCTGCTGGCTCCTCCTCCTCCGCCCCCAGTGTCCTTTTACCCCGGGGCCTGGCTTCCCCTCTTCCAAGCACCCGCAAGCCTCCCGCGGCCCCCCTGCTGACCTGGGGACCATGAGCTGTGGGGACAGGACAGGGCGCTGGGCCAGGACGTGGCTCCCCTCCCGGGCGTCACCTGCAGTGAGCGCAGACCCCTCTCCCGTCTGCCCCCCAAGCTCCTCAGCTGTCAGAAGGAAGGGCGCGCGGGAAGCTCCTGTGCTTTAAGCATCGCGGGTCCCTCCCGGCCAAGTGGCCAGGCTCCGGAGCCAGCTGTCCCCGCGCCCCAGCCGGCAGAAGGACGTCTTCATGCAGGGGCCCAGAGGCTCCTGGAAGCACATCCCGTCTCTCCCCTGGTGTGCCTCCCCTCAGCGTCACTCTGGAAACTTCTCTTTCCTCATGTCCCTCTGAGGTACAATGTAGGCGCCTCATGCATCTTGCTAGCCGTCCCCAGTCCTGGCCGGTTATTCTCCCCCAGGATCCCCGGCCCTCGCTGCCTGCATCATTCGGGAGGTACTCAGAGCCGCCCACAGAATGTGAGAGACTGGGGGCACCGGGGGGCTCAGTCGGTTAAGAGGCCCACTGTTGCTTTCGGCTCAGGTCACGGTCTCACGGTTGGTGAGTTCGAGCCCCCCATCAGGCTCTGGGCTGACAGCGTAGAGTCAGCTTGGGACTCTTTCTCTCTCTCTCTCTCTCTGCCTTTCCCTCACTTGCTCTCCCTCTTTCTAAAAATAAATACTAAAAAAAAAAAGAAGAATGTGAGGCAGCGGGATGGCACATGCGGTGCCCGCGCCGGCTGTCAGCTCCGGGGGCAGGAGGCTCTCAAGCCACAGCCTGCAGTGTGGGCGCCGCGCTCGAGCGACTGAGGCCTTGGGAGACGCCCACCGCCTGTGAGAGCACGGCCTGGGTCAGGCTCACCCTATGTGACCTGTCGGCACACTCTGACCTGGGTGACAGCTCCTTCCTGGGTGATACCTGGCCTCTGGCCTCCGGCCGCGGTGCCCTCGTGTTCGTCTGCCTGCCTGTTTCTCTCTGCGTCCCCCTCTCCTGCGAGCACTGTGCCCTCCCTGTAAAGGCTGCCTTGGGGGGCCCCTGGGGGGCTCAGTCGGTTAAGCGTCCAACTTTGGCTCAGGTCATGATCTCACGGTTCGTGGGTTCGAGCCCCCCAGCTCAGAGCCTGGAGCCTGCTTCAGATTCTGTGTCTCCGTCTCTCTCTGACCCTCCCCTGCTCTCTCTCTCTCTCAGAAATAAATAAAACATTGGGGCGCCTGGGTGGCTTAGTCGGTTAAGCGTCTGACTTTCGCTTAGGTCATGATCTCGCGGTTCGTGGGTTCGAGCCCCGCGTCGGGCTCTGTGCTGACTGCCAGCTCGGAGCCTGGAGCCTGTTTCAGTCTGTGACTCCCTCTCTCTCTGACCCTCCCCTGCTCACGCTGTCTCTCTCTCTCTCCTAGAAATAAATAAAACATTAAAAAAATAAAATAAAATAAAGTTTCCCTTGGACAGAGTCTCCACACCTGCTGCTTCCGCTCCTGCCTCTTAACCAAGGATGCCCCCCACCCTGCCCCCGCCCCCCACCCCCCACCCCTCCCCATCCATCGGGCAAACACACACTCAGTGCTGCTGTGGTTCAGAGCTTGGCCTGACACTGGGAGACACACGAGTCGGCCTGCTTCCTGTCCTCACAGGGCTTGCGACCCAGCAGCAGGGCCGGCCACCGGGAAGAGGTAGTGCGGGGGATAGAGCGCTGCCTGCCCCTCCACCCACTGCTTGCCTGCACCTGGACACACCACAGACCTCTCTAATGCCACGTGTCCCAAGTTCAATGTACCGTCCCCTCCAAACCTGCTCGCCTCCAGTGTTCCCCTAGGGTGGAGGCTTGGAACTCACCCTTCACCTCCACTCCCCCACCCCTCCCCTCCCCTGAGTGGGGCTCCGGCCCCATCTCCTCCCCCACCTCCTCCTCGCTCGCCCTGGAACCCCTCAGCACCTCTGCAGCCCCACCAGGTCCCGACCCCTTCACCCAGACAACCAGGCCCGGCCCTGCACCAGTCGCTTCCACCTTTCTGTCACTCTCGTCCAGACTCCAGCCTCTGGTCCAGGTCAAGAGGAGATTACTAAAAAAAAGAAAAAAAAAATTCTGCCTCAGACTTGAGATGGCTTCTCACTAGATCCAGGATAAAGAAACGAAAACCTCCTGGAACAGCGTGGCTCCCCCTGCCCCCCCATCCCCCAGCTCCTCCATACACCCCTCGGTGCTGCTTACAGCTTCTGGGCACCTCTGTGCAGCTCGGCGGGAACGGTACTGAGTGCCTGGCTTATTCCAGGTCTTGGTGACACGGCGATGAATAGACAGCCTGCCTAAAGGAGGTAACAGTGAGGTTCCTTTGGGCACGTTGCTGCTTCCACCTAGAACAGCAAACCCCTCCCCCCCCCGTTCCTCTCTAACCTGCCGTGCAGAATTAGTGCCCTGTACACACCTCACTGGGACCCCTTTCTCTACCGGCACAACATCACTGGGCGTCTGTGTGCCTGGCATACGGTAAGTACTCTCAGTGCTGAAATCCATCCATTTGTTCAAATATTTACTGAGCACCTATTATGTGACAAGCACTGTTAGGTGTCGAGGACACACTACTGAGCAAAGCAGACACGATTCTTGTGGTCGCAGAGTGCACACACGTTCTAGTGTGGAAGACAGATAACGGGTCAGTCAAAAAGGTATGGGACATTAGACGGTGGTGTGCTATAAGGGATAAAATTGAGTTGGCACTAGCGGGGGACGGGCAGGGAAAGAGGGCTCCAGGCCCAGAGCTGTCAGCACCGACCCCAATGTGGAGCTCAAACCCACAAACCACGAGATCATGACCTGAGCCAAGTTGGATGCTTAACCGACTGAGCCACCCAGGCCCCTCTGTACAATTTTAAATAGGAGATTCAGAGTAGGTCTCACTGATAAGGCAAAGTTTGAATAACCAAACAACGAAGTAAATGAAAGCATGAGCTATGTGGATGCCTGGAGGAAATGGTTCTAGACTTAAGCAGAAGCCCATGCAAAGGCCCTGAGGTAGGGGTGAGAGCAGTACATGAAAGGAGAAAGATACTGGGGGGAGAATGGGGATTACATGACCCTGTAGGCCACTGCCATGTAGATGTCTTTTATTTCTAATAAATAGGGAACCACCAGAATATTTAGAAAAGGGGAGGGAACATGATCTAAGAATTCAAAGCATCACTCTGGCTGCTTTCTCATGATTAGAACATAGCAGGAGCAAGGATGTCAACAAAGAAATTCATGAGGTAGCTACTGGAATAATCCAGATGGGAAAGGATCGTGTCTGGGAGCAGAGCAGCAGTATGGAGGTGGTGGAAAGTGGCCAAGCTCTGGACATATTTTTTAAAATTTTATTTATTTATTGAGAGACAGAGAGAGAGAGAGGATTCCAAGTAGGGTCTGTGGTGTCAGCATAGAGCCCAATGTTGGGCTCGATCTCATAAATGTGAGATCACGACCTGAGCCAAAACCAAGAGTCAGTTGTGTAAGGGACTGAGCCACCCAGGTTCCCCTGGCATATTGTTAAGATAAAACCAATGGTGTCTCATGATGGATTGCATGTGATGCATGAGAAAAAGAGAACATTCAACGATGGCCCCCCGATATTTGGGCAAATGGAAGAATGCACTTATTGATGAACTGAGGTAAGGAAAAGAATGTCTATTCAAGCCCTTTGCCCATTTTTAAACTGAGTTGCTGGTCTTTGTTTGTTGCTGCCATGTAGAAATAACTCTTTTGAAGTGAACGGACTGTCCATCATGGCCCCCCAGTCCTTCGTTCCCTCCTTATATTAAACATTTTTTGCTAATTTTTTTTTTTCTTGAGAGAGGGAGAAAGAGCACCAGCCCGGGAGGTGCTGAGAGAGAGGATCCAAAGGAGGCTCTGCTCTGTCAGCTAAGTGCCCAACGCGGGGCTGGAACTCAGGAACCCCGAGATCATGACCTGAGCCAAAGCCAGACACTCAACGTTGATCCAGCCGGGTGCCCTCTTCTCCTTTCAAATCCAAGTACAGGCAAAGAGTTCCAGACCAGAAGAGACCCTATGTCATTTACTCCACCTCCAGGATTTTTTGAGTCCTCAAACCTCAAAACGGGCTGTCTAACCCATTTGAGTCCTTCCTCCTGCACATTGGCCTCTACTGCTTTGGCTCTACAGATCAGAATTACGCAAAATTTACAGATTAGATTTAGTTTAAGATATCCCACAGACCCGAAACACAAGGTGACCCACTTTCAACAGCACCTCCCAGAAGCGCCCGGTGCCTCGGTTTCGGCGGAGGAGAAAGGACACGCACGCGCCGTAAAGCTGAGGGCAGAACGAAGCCAATAGAGGCGTGGCTTCTGCCCGAATTCAAAATGGCTCCAGGACCCGCCCATCCACTCTTCGGGGGCGGGGCCAGAGGCTCAAGGCTCAGGACGCCATTGGTGGAGTTGCCTCACAGGGCATCCCCCGCCAGGAGGCGGGGTGACAGTGTCCCATTTCCGGTTCCGGCAGTACCGGGAGCCGGGTCGGGATGGGGGAAGATGCGAGCGGACGCCGGCGGTCGCCGGGCATGGAGGCTGGAGTGGGCGCTGTGGCCTAGAGGGCCGGGCTTGGGGTTCCCCTCGGACGCGGCGGAACCGCCGTGATCGGAGAAGGTAAGAAAGCACCGGCCTGGGGCGCCTGACGACTGAGGTCTCCGCGGACCTGGACCTGTCACGGAGGCAGGGCTGCCTGCAGGTCTAGGGGAGCCCGCCGCGCAGCTCTGGAGGTGCAGGGCGACTCCAGCGAGGCCTCTCTCTCCGCCGGAGGGGCCTAGACTCGCCGCCCGCGGAAGAAGCGGGGCGAGGGTCGTGGCGGGGGCCGCGGCTGTGCGGGGAGCAGGACCGAGGCTGCCTAAAGGGGTGTCATGTGGTGTCTCTGGAGAGGGATCACGTGGGTGGAAGACCAGGGGAGAGCTGGGTGGGAACTCACGGTGTCCGAGGGAGGAGATGGCCTCCAAGGAGGGGTGGGAGGCAACACCAGGGACCTCCTCCTAGAGACAGGCGTATTCAGAGGGCAGGTGGGCCAGCATGTACACACAATCGCGGTCCCGTCGTTGGTCGCTCCCGGGAAGCCGAGTCTGATGCAGATGCGGAGGGAGAGCAGGGGAACGGAAGGGGGAAGCAAAGATCTCGTTTCCAGCTGAGAATCCGAGACCCAACCGCTCGGTGTGGTGTCCTGCGTTTTTGCTTTGGTGCGGCGGTTGGCTGAAAAGATCTGAGTGCGTCTACTGATCATCGCTGGGCCCAGTTCTGGCGACCAGTCAGGATGGAGCCATCATGGCCCTGGACTCTTCGAGCAGTTGTCGTCATTGTTGTGGCACTGAAGGTCCTTTATATTTAAGGCAGTGTTTTCCAAAACGCTGACACGCGTCAAGCTCCCAGAGAACTTGTTAAACTGTTGGCTCTTACTCAGAAGGTCTAGCTCGCACCCTGAAGTCCCGGATTTCTAACAGGCCCCCAGGTAATGCCCGAGTGCTGGTCTGTGCGCCGCTCCGAGTAGCCAGGATTCAGAGCAGCGCCGTCTAACAGCACTGCCTGCAGTGATAGAACTGCTTTGCTGTTACAAAATGCTCCCGCACTTATTACCTCACATGAGTTGCACCACACTTTTATGTAGCCGTGGCAGGCTTCGCTAGTCCCGTGTCACCGATGAGGAAACCGAGTGCCAGTCGAGTGCCCCGGTTCGCATCCTCCCAGCAGGTAACGGAAGTGGAACTCAAACTTGGATCTCCTGAGTGCTCCTGTTCTTTCAACTGCGTGACCTGGCCTTGCAGGTGACACGGCCTTGTCTTGAACCAGAATCTTATCTCGGGACCTAGTGAATGGCCTGCTGTGCTGTTTCTGGTGCAGGAAGAGTGGAAGTGGGAGGAAGGGAGGTGTATGGAGACCACCGATTTGTCCCTTTCCGCTGCCAGTGAGGTGGCGGCGGCTCTGCCTCTGACGTCTCATGTGACGACTTTGGGATGCCCTGGGTCATCTGAACAGTGTCCAGAGATGGGAGGAAATTCAGAATTGGAGCTGTGGGCACAAATAAGGGTCTAGGAAAGAACCACAGAGAACTGGGGCGGATCGAGTGGGAGAGGGGAAGGCCGGAAGCGTACGGGAGTCTGCAGAGAGGATTTTCCAGAGGGTAAAACAAGAGGAACTGCTTTTGATCTTTCAGCAGGAGGTTTGGAAGTTATGTAACAAAGAGGAGGTTGAGATCCCACCTTTTGAGAGCAGCCCCACCTCTTGAAGGGGTAGCGGGAGGGAGTGCAGTGCCCTCTCCCTGTCACCTGCAGAGGCTTATTCCTCTGAGGCAGGACCCCGAGTGGCTTCTCCTGTCACCACGGCAATGGTAGGCCCTGCTTGGGCCTCGGAGGGGAGAGTCCCCCTTCCTTTTGGGAATTTAAAATCAACTGGCTCACGTAAGAGACGGAGGAAATCAATGGGGCCCTGGGTCCTGCCTTAGGATTTCTCAGCGGGAGAGCTGGCACTTTGCGATCCAGCTTGACAAGTTGAGAAGGCGCCCACAAAGCCAGGTCCCGGACAGAATCCTTCACTGCCCCTCCTTTCTGCCCTGCTTAGCGCATGGCTTGCCCAAGCCCGGCAGGAGGCCCTCCTGCTTGCACCTAGCCGGATTTGCCCTGTGACAGCACTGTCCCCGCCGGCCACTCGTCTCGCTCCACCGGCACACCGGGAAAGCATGGGCTGATCTTGGTTTCTCTAGGACAAAGTGGAGAGAAAGCCCTGGTCATCTGCGGCTCCAGGAGCTTCCGCTTAACCCTTGGGTGACCAGTGCTCTTGAGGGCATTAATTCTGCCTCCCAGGGGTGGGGGTGACTTGGGTTTTGGCCAAGCAGCGTGACTTGTGCTGGAGCCCCTCAGTCCCCGTGGGGTAGAAGGCGTGGTGTAGACGAGAGATCTTGGCTCACAGCCTGCCCTCACCACTGGCCAGCCGGGTGACCTTGGCCCTTTTCCTTGTAACTTATCTGATGCTCTGTTTTCTCATTTAGCAGAAGTGTCTAACTTTGCACAGGTTAGGTTGTAAGGATTACACGACGCGATAGGTATTCAGTAAATCCTAGAGTCTCTCTGTCTCCCTCCTCGTTGCTCAGTCGTTCTGGAACGATGACCTTGGGCCCCTGGCTCACACTCTGGGCAGGGCAGACAGTGACCACCTTCTCTTGAAGGCCTCGAAGGAGACTGCCCTGCTGGATTTGGTGAGAGTCCCAGTCTGAGGCAGTGGGGGAAGGGCCACTTGTGTCCCCAGCAGGTGACACGGCAGTATTCCTTCCGCTTAGTTCCCACAGCCTAGATTCTCCATTCCGGCAACCTCATTGTTCTAAGCCATTGTACTCTCGTTTCACCGTCTACACGCACTCCTCCATTCAAACAGCCCTGTCCCCCAGGGCCCCCTCCCGCCTGCCTCCCCGACACCGAGGAGTTCCCGCAGCCCGCGCGTGGCCAGCTGCCCTGCAGGTGGCCTGTGCGTGGTGAAGGCGCCACTGTCCAGCTCGCTGGATTCTGGAGAGCTACCCTCGCTTCCGTGCTGACTTCCACGGGGAGCAGGCAGCCCCTGGGGCCAGCTGGGCCCCCAGGTCGGGGAAGGTGGTTGAGGGTGGACTCCATTTAGACACGAGTTTTGCCCAGGCACTGGCTTCGGGGACATTTCAGCTTCTAGACTTGTCCCTTTGATGTGGCCACCTCCTCTCCCAGCCTGTGGGGTTTTCTCCCGGAGCCTGGGGAGCCCTGACGTCTCGCTGCCAGTCTCCCTTCCCAGTTTCCCTGCCGGCTGAAAATGTCCAGTGTCCTACCCAGGAGCACGTCACCTTGTCCTGAGGGTGTGTCCAATATATCATGACCTCTTAGTAGACACTTCTTGAGTTGGAGGCTCCTAATTTTATACAATTATTACATTAGTCTTAGTTTTGTTTGAAAACGTAGGCAAAGGATACGGTTGACAGGAGAGCCGCATGTGCAGTGATTTGCCCTGGTTTCTCTCCAGATCTTACACTCATTCCCGGAGGGACACTGTGTCATCTCGAATAGACTGTGAGTTTCTTGAAGGCAGAGTCCGTATCTTCCCTGCCACTTGCATGTACCCTCATACAGGATGGAGGTTATTATTTCTATGCTTTGGGGTGAAAGGAGCCAGACACGTCTTCTACCGTGTGGGTCTCAAGGCTCTTCAGGGGAACTACTTAGCCGTCTGCTGGTTCTTTTCTCTCTCTAGAGTGAGTTATCTAATAACCAGAGAGGACTCTGACCTTTGACTTGTTCCTAACTTTCCAGCTCCTTTCATTCGAGGGGGTGGGGGTGCCACACTTTCTTCTAATGCGGACTGGAACTGATGTAAGGTAGAGAGTGTGGGTCAGGGTCGCTCAGAGGGGCCAGCTCGGGGGAAACCAGAGAGAAAGTAAGGTGAGGCAGCTAGTGATGGCGACGAAGAGGCACCGTGCCGAGGGCGAGAGGGCAAGGCCTTGCCTCCTCACCTGAAATGGAGCACTTCCCTTCATTAGGGACCTGCTAAGTGATGTCCCAATAGCCCGCTTGGCGTCCAGCTGGCCAGGTGGTTTATCCTCAGTGTCCTGAGCTCTGCCTGAGTGAGGACGGGCTGTGCTGCAAGGGCCCAGGCAGAGGCAGAGAGCGGAACCGGCGATGTGACAAGCCCAGGGCAGGGGGCTGAGGTGGGCATGGAGCCGAGGGAGTCACTGAAGTGAGGGCCGGGCTGATAAAGGAGAGAGAAGGGCGCAGCATCCTGACCCGCGAAGGAAGACTTAGGTGGGAGTTGGCCAAGCCGGGCTGGGTGGAACCTAAGCTTTGGGGACGTGAGTGCCCCGGGAGATGAAGCTGGGGGAGGGGAGGGATGTTCGGGGCCTGGCCAGGAGGGCAGAGTGCGAGGTCCCGGCCTCCTTTCCCCACGCGCCCACCTGCTCATGTCCCCAGGTCTTCGGGCACCATGGAGGACAAACGCAACATCCAGATCATCGAGTGGGAGCACCTGGACAAGAAGAAGTTCTACGTGTTTGGCGTGGCCATGACCATGATGATCCGCGTCAGCGTCTACCCCTTCACCCTCATCCGCACCCGGCTGCAGGTTCAGAAAGGCCGGAGCCTCTACCACGGGACGTTCGACGCCTTCGTCAAGATTGTGCGGGCGGACGGTGTGACTGGCCTCTACCGGGGGTTCCTGGTCAACACCTTCACCCTCATCTCTGGCCAGTGCTACGTCACCACGTACGAGCTCACCCGCAGGTTTGTCGCCGACTACAGCCAGAGCAACACGGTCAAGTCGCTGGTGGCCGGTGGCTCGGCCTCCCTCGTGGCCCAGAGCATCACGGTGCCCATCGACGTGGTGTCCCAGCACCTGATGATGCAGCGCAAGGGCGAGAAGATGGGGCGCTTCCAAGTGCGAGGGGCCCCCGGGGGCCGAGGGCTGGCTGCCTTTGGCCAAACCAAGGACATCGCCAGGCAGATCCTGCAGGCTGACGGGCTCCGAGGCTTCTACCGAGGCTACGTGGCCTCCCTGCTCACCTACATCCCGAACAGCGCCGTCTGGTGGCCCTTCTATCACTTCTATGCAGGTAAGGGGGCGCCGGGAGAGCTCAGGGCGGGCCTGCTGACGGCCGGGATGCTGCGGCTTCGCGCACGCCGGCGTGCAGGAGCTAGCGGGAGGGTGGGCTGGCTGCCGGCCAGCGCTGGACTCCAGGAGGGTTCGCAGACGATACGACCCCGTTCTTGGCTGCCCAGAGCTTCTGTTGTCGGGCGGGCGGGCGGGCCAGTGGAGCAGGTGACCGTAGAAATAAAGTGCATTCTGGTGCGTCAGTGTCAACAAGGGTTAGCGGGATATTGGCCGAGAACTGGAAGACGAGGAGGCTCAATAGTCTTGGGATGTTTGCGACTTGAACATGAGATTTCGCGTTTCAGGTGAGCGTTGGACTGGGTTGCGTTTCCTCGGCGTTGTTAAATTCAGGGTGGTGTAGAACCTGGAGCCTCCCCACTCCTGCGATGTGTCCTTGTTCCTGAGACATTTTACTTCTTTTTGAGTATTTCCCATAAGGGGTTACTAGATCCAAAGATAACATTTTCGAGTCTGGGCTTGTAACCTCCTGAGCCTGGCAGTGGATCTTCCGTCCAGTCCACCTGGGGCCTTTCTAACCAGCTTTCATAAGGGCTTCTCACCCGTAATCATTCTGTCCGTCTGGCACGCACTTCTTGGACTGTGTTTCCCTGATTGCACCTTCTTTATTGCCAGTTCTGTTTCTCTCTTCTGTTTAACACAGTCTTTTCTAGAGTGTTTGGTAAAGTTCACATACCTGGATTTCACCCCTGACTCCACATCAGATTCTTTGGGAATGGGTCCTGGTCAGCTTAATGTTAAAAAAACAAAACGGGCACCTGGGTGGCTCAGTCAGTTAAGCCTCCGACTTTGGCTCGGGTCATGATCTCACAGTTCGTGGGTTCGAGCCCCGTCGGGCTCTGTGCTGACAGCTCAGAGCCTCGAGCTTGTTTCAGATTCTGTATGTCCCTCTCTCTCTGACCCTCCCCTGCTCATGTTCTCTCTCTCTCTCAGAAATAAATAAAACATTAAAAATTTTTTAAAAATAATAAAAAAATAAAAAAACAAAACAAAACAAAAAACTCTGGGCACCTGGGTGGCGTCTGACTTGATTTCGGCTCAGGTCACGTTCTCACAGTTAGTGGGTTCGAGTCTCGCAGGAGGCTCTGGGCGCTGAGTGCAGAGCCTGCTTGGGATTCTCTCTCTCTTTCTCTCTCTCTGCATCTCCCCCTCCCCTGCTGGCATGCGCTTCCTTTCTCTCTCTCAAATAAGTAAACATTAAAAAGTAAATAAATAAACTCCGCATGCCTGGTTCAGTCAGTTAAGCATTGAACTCTTGATTTTGGCTCGGGTCGTGATCTCGTGGTTGTGAGATTGAGCCCTGAGTCAGGCTCCGTGCTGAACATGGAGCCTGCTTGGGATTCTCTCTCCCCCTCCCTCTCCCTGCCCCTCCCCTGCTTGTGTTGCCCCCCCCAAATAAATAAGTACATAACAACAAAACACTCAAGAAACGTGAGCATTCTCTCTAGCGTCTGTCTTTGCCCTTCTCTCCTCACTTGATTTTAACTGTAATTGAATCGTACTTTTCTCTCCATCCCCAGACTAACTTTCAGGGTTCTGGACAGACACGCTGACTGTTGGAGCTCTTAGATGCATGCATTTATGTGTGAAATGTTACTCGGTTAACTATGTTTCATCCCAGGCTGGCCTTCCCTTCCGACCCTCTTCCCTCTCTTAGTGGCCGCGTTATTCTGCACATTACGGGGACTGAAGCCCAGGGGCTGTGCTTGGCCGTCGCCTCTTCCTTGTCCCCGGTGACCCCGGAATGCCTTTCCCTACTGTCTCCATTCCTCCTGCCTTCCTGGAAACCGTGCCTCCGTTACCAGCCTGCCGGGCGCTGCGCCAGCCCTCTCACTGCTCACACCGGCCCTAACAGATTCACTCTTTAAACGTTGGTTGTGATGCTCCGGAGCCCCACTGCTCACTGCGTACCGGCCTCTTAGCCTGGCTTCGGCCTCCCTTCACGGTGCAGCCCCCCAGAGCAGCCTGCTGCAGCCAGACTTACCCACAATGCCCCGCTGTGCACCGTCTCCCCTCCCCCTGCTTGGTTCTTCTCGTCCCTCTGCCTGGATGCCCTCCAGCCCCACTTACCCTGGGGAAATCGTGACTTTCCTGAAGTGCTCCTTGCTGCTCCCTCTCACGTCTCCCTGCGTAGCCCTTAGCCTGTGAGTGATCTTTCCCCCTTAGGGCTCCTGCGACATCGCTTGAATCTGTCTTTGGCACCAGCATCCCTTGCCTTGAGGTTATTATTTCTTCAACCCTGTGGAAAGGTTCCTTTTTTTTTTTTAATTAATTTATTTATTTTGAGAGAGAGAGAGCGCATGAGCTGCAGGGGAGGAGCAGGAAGAGAGAGACAGAGAGAGAGAAAGAGAGAGAATCCCAAGCAAGCTCCGTGCTTGTCAGCACAGAGCCCAACACAGGACTCGATCCCACAAACCGTGAGATCGTGACCTGTGCCGAGAGTCAGACACTTAGCTGACTGAGCTACTCAAGTCCCCCAAGGTTCCTTTTCATTAAATGTATTTCTTTCTAGTTTTATTGAGATATAATTGATTGGAAAGTTTCTTGGAAACAGGAGGGAACAGACATTTATTGAATATGCTCTACATGCCAGGCTCTGTGACACATGTGCTTAGTAAATGTTTGTTTGTTTGTTTTTTATAATGTTTTTATTTATTTCTGAGAAAGAGAGAGACAGCATGAGCAGGGGAGGGTCAGAGAGAGAGGGAGACACAGAATCTGAAGCAGCTTCAGGCTCTGAGCTGCCAGCACAGAGCCCGACGCGGGGCTTGAACCCACGGACCGTGAGATCCTGACCTGAGCCAAAGTCGGATGCCCAACCTACTGAGACCCCCCCAGGCGCCCCAGCAAATATTTGTTGAATGAGTAGATTGGTTCTTGTCATTCCCTTTGCTTAAAATCTACTGATGCTGCCTCTGGGCACGTAGAAGACGATGGAACATGGCGCGGGTCAGTGCAGTCCGCAGGCTCTGGGCCTGTGCGGTGCCGGCCCCTGGCTGCCCGCTGCCACTGTGTTCCGTTCCGTGCTGTCATTCTCTCGGTCCCTGAAATGCACCAGACCCCGTCCTCACCTCTCCGCCTTTGCAGATGACGTTCTTTCGGCCTGGAACGCCCCGTCGCCTGTCCTTTGTGTGGCCGGCTGCTTCTTGAGCTTCAGGCCTGGCCTGACATGCCCGCCACCTTCCCACCGGCTTGTTCACCCAGTTGGAAAGAGGGCTGGGTTTTGCCAGTTTGTTTCCTTCGTAGCACGTGTCACCGTTTGCGATCATTTTATCCGTCACTCACAGTCCTTGAGTCCCACAAAGGCACTGCTCATTTCTCCATCATGTGTCCTGAGCTCACCGCAGCACGTGGGACCCAGTAGCAGTAAATAAACACGCGTTTATGTTGCTGTCCACAGACACTTAGGAGGAGGGACTTAAAGCAAGTCAGCCTGGGCTTCTCTTCTGCCTTGCGGATAATAGGTGCCCGGTAAGCACTTGTTGAATGAATAACGGAGAGCGACGATATGGGGCTCTGTCCCCCACTCTCTGGCTTTGGTGTCTCATCCTCTGCCTACGTCACAGGAAAAGGGCATGTGTGTGCAATCACAGCTGGACTCTGGTCCTGCCGTGGCTTGCAGGCCCAGGGGCCGGTGCAGGCAGGCCCACGGAGGCTGGCCATGCCAGCCCATGCCAGCCCAGATGCCACCTTCCAGTGGCCGCAAGATGCCTCCTCCTCGGGGGCCAGGACGCGGCTGAGGCGGTGCCAGCAGGTCCCTTTGTCTCAGCTGATGCTGGCCCAGGGAGGGAGGGGTGGGGGCTGTGGCGGGGCTTCAGGACCCCCGTGCCACGCTGCTGCGTCGAGACCCTCACGTCCAGCCCCCACCGGCCCGCTGCACCCTCGGCTCCAGGTACTGGGACATGAGGAACTCCGTTATTCATTCAACAAGTGCTTACCAGGCACCTACCTGGACTGTGGAGCGGACGGAGCCGGAGGCTTCGAGACGGCCCACTCACTACCCCAGCCTCCCTCAGAGCACAGGGCGTTTCCTCTGCTTGGAAAGTTCTTTGCACCGATGCGTGCACTCGCCCGCAGGCCTTTGCTCATCCCCTCCCGGGAGGGCTCCCACGACCGCCTTGCTGAGAAGGCAGCCCCTTCGCTCCCGGTGCCTGGCGTTCCCTGCCTCCCGTCCCTGCTCTGTTTTTGTCTCTAGGGGGCACACGTCCCCTTCTGACGCAGCTGTCGGTTTTGCCTTCCATTCATACGGTCTGTGTCCCCCGCTAGAAGGCCACATTCGTAAGGGCAGGGGCTTCAGACTCTCCCGTTCGCTGTCCCGCCCTCGAGCCCGGGGTGGCTGGCGCGTGGTAGTTGCTCAGTCAACTTTTGTTGAACAAATGCACGAGCTCTTGTTTTTCACTTCCAGAGAGGCTGAAGCAAAGAATTCAACTGCAGGGCAGCCTCCCGGTGATGCTGGGAAGGGGGGACCGTGGGTACGCCGCCACGGTCTCCATTAGCCGTTTGGGAAATGAGTTCTTCTTTGTTAGTATAGCCTGCAGAAAACATCTCACTGTAGGGTACGACTTTCTCTTTTCATGTGATTTTTATTTTTTATTTTTTTATTTATTTTTAATATTTTTTATTTATTTCTAGGAGAGAGAGAGAGACAGCGTGAGCAGGGGAGGGTCAGAGAGAGAGGGAGATACAGACTCTGAAACAGGCTCCAGGCTCTGAGCTGGCAGTCAGCACAGAGCCCGACGCAGGGCTCGAACCCACGAACCGCGAGATCATGACCTAAGCGAAAGTCGGACGCTTAACCGACTAAGCCACCCAGGCGCCCCAATGTGATTTTTATTTTTAAAAACAATCACATGGATGAATATATGGTGGACGGTTACTCAACCATGACAAAAACCATCTTACCATTTGCAACAACGTGGATGGATCTAGAGCGTATTATCCCAAGTGAAATAAGTCAGTTGGAGACGCACATACCCTGTGGTCTCAGTCTCGTGTGGAATTAAGAAACAAGACAAGGAAAACAAGGGACAAACCAAGAAAACAGACTGTTGACTACAGAGAACACCCTGGTGGCCACGGAGGGGGGGTGGGGGGAACAGGTGACGACGAAGAGCCCCTTGCTGTTGCGAGCTCTGAGTGCGGGGTACGAGTGTTGGGTTGCCGTGCTGTGCGCCTGAGTAACACGATACCGCGTGTTAACTGACTGGGATTTAAAAAAAATCTTCTCATGGCTCGAAATTCAGAAGAAAGAAGGGGATGTGGTGACAGGCTCCTCGGCACCACGGTCACCCTGCTCCCGTCCCTGGAGACGGTCAGCGCTGCCAGCTTGACTGTTTCCCGCACGCGGCGCGGGCCCGCCTGGCCTGTGACACGGGAGGGGCACTCGCGTGTGGGTGTTACGCCAGGAAGGGCTCTGTCCACTGGCTGAAGGGAGTTGGCGGCACGGAGGCTCTGAAGCCCCCGCTCCGGAGGCCGCCTGTGCTCACGGGTGAGAGAGGCGCCCGCGTGGCCTTGGAAGGGGCCTGAGCGTCCTCATTTGTTCTTGGGTCAGGAGGAAGCAGAGAAGAGAGGGTGCGAGTTACAGGATCTCAGGTGGCTTGGGGGGGGGGGTCTTCCCCGTTGGGCCCATGAGCAGAAGCCGCGTGAGGGCACACGGGATGGCACGTCACTGTCTCGCCCTCGGTTCCAGAGCAGCTGTCGCACCTCTGCCCCAAGGAGTGTCCGCACATCGTCTTTCAAGCCGTCTCAGGGCCCCTGGCCGCGGCCACCGCTTCCGTCCTCACCAATCCCATGGACGTCATCCGAACCCGGGTGCAGGTAAGAGCAGCCTCCCCCCCACCCCCGTAAGCAGGGTCCCTGCAGGCCCCCCTGCGCTTCCCGGACCTCTCTGTGCCCCGGGCTCTAGTCCAGGCCGCCTTATCCGGGTCCCCCATCCACCAGGCGCCCTCCGTGCGGCTATAGCCTCCCACCAGCAGGGAGCGGCGGAGTGTGCCCCTCATGTGGCCCCCGCCCCGGTCCCTGCCGGGCCTCACCGGCTCCTCGCCGCCTGGCACCGCTGGCACAGCCGCTGCCTTCTCCCAGCTCAGCCGTGGTCCCCAGCAGCGAGTCCAGGGAAATGAGACCTGAATGCTGGGTGTGACGGACAAATGGCAGGTCCTGCTGGCTAAGCATGGGGTCTAACATCTGGTGCGGGAGGCTTAGGACAGCTGTGCAGGAGTGGGGTCACCGGGCTGCAGCGAGGAGGGGAGGGAAGGGAGATAACCTCGGCAGGCTGGGGGTGAAGTCGGCTTCCCTGAGACCAGGATGCTGGGATGAGGTGTATTTGCCTCTAGGAGAGAATGCCCTCTCCACCCCACCCTGCACTTTTGAAAATGACTAAATTGGCATCTGGTTGGTTTGCAGATAACCAGGTGCACAGGCTCCTTCTCACCCTCTCTTGAGCCTTGTTCTGGGAGCCTCACGACGGGGCTCTACTTCAGAGGGGCTTCCAGGCTGGAGGAGACAGGGCGCATATGGGGAGCAGAGGCGTAGCGGGCACAGCCCTGTGGATAAGGGCAGGGCAGGGGAGTGGAGGCCATCAGAGAGAGTGCTGGAGAGGAAGAGGGGAGCGTAGAGGAGGGTGGAGGTGGGGACGAGTAAGTGACATTCTCAGCCAGAGGTCACCCAGGGAATGTCACATGGGGGGGTGCGCTAATGAGCAGTATATCTGTCCTGCACTGGCTGAGGGTCCCAGGGGGGCGGTGTGCAAACGTGTGCTGGGTGCAGAGTATGGGGGCCCAGGGCAGGGGGCAGGACTGTTGGGAAGGGAGAGAGGACATTCCTGTCCTGGCCCAACTTCCAGCGTAGTCGGGAAGATGGGGCCCGGGGCGTGCGGGGGGTGACGGGTGGGGGAGGGCCCAGCGCGGGGACTCTAAGGGATTGATGCATCGGAGTGGAAATGACGAGACCAGCAGGCCCTTGAGTACCTGGCCTCCCTGAGGCCAGAGCGGACCCCCCCAGGGCAAGGGGCCCAGCTCAGCAGCTCTTCTAAGGAGAGTAGTAGCCGCTCACAGGTATGGTGCCCGGTGCCCGAGCCCCCACACGCAGTGGGCCTACTGTGCTGCTGTTTTACCTCTGAGGAAACTGAGGTGCAAAGAGGTAGGTACCTTACCCGAGGCTACGCTGTCAGCAAGGCGGGGAGCAGAACCGAACCCAGGAAGGCGAGTACCAGAGCCCGTAGAAACCGCCGTGCCCCCACCCGGCCCCCACGTCCCGTCTTCCCGCCGTAACCACGGCTGCGCTGAGCGGTGCCGACTGCAGACCGCCGCCTTCAGCCACGTCGCTTTTCCAGGTTGAAGGCAAGAGCTCCATCATCCTGACCTTCAGACAGCTGATGGCAGAGGAGGGGCCATGGGGCCTCATGAAGGGCCTCTCGGCCAGGGTCATCTCGGCCACGCCCTCCACCCTGGTCATCGTGGTGGGCTACGAAAGCCTCAAGAAACTCAGCCTCCGGCCCGAGCTGGTGGACTCGAGACACTGGTAACCGGCGGCGGGGCGCGAACCCTGCCACTTCCCACAGTACTTCGGGGCGGGGGGCGCCCTCTCCAGGGGCCCCCTGCACACGCGCAGCCCCACCCTGGGCCAGGTGGCCTGGGAGGGACAGGGCAGGGACTCTGGACTGCTCTTGCTGAAGAGGCTCCGCACCTGGACCCCCTGCCCCCCACCCCCCGGTAGTTTTTAATTTTCTTGCCAAACTGGGCTCCCTGCTCAGTCCCCGCACTCAGTCCCCATGCGAGGAACCCGGTCCCCAGCGATCCCACGCCCGGTGCCCTGCGGACCCTCCCGCCGCCGTCTGCGGCCCTGAGATCTGACGAGCCGTGGGCAGCGCCCGCTGCCGGGGCTGCTCCCCGTCCCGGGCTCTCAGCCCGACGTCCCGCGGCCGCCGTCAGCCCCTCTCTGCTTCACCTCCAGCGAACGCCTGCTGGTTTTCACTTTGGGACTGAGCTGCCCTCCAGACTCTTCCGCCATTGCCTGCCCCGGGGCGAGGTGCCAGGCACTCCTGCGCGGGCAGTGGGGGCAGTGAGCCCTGCGGTTCTCCAGAGTCCGTGTCCTCTCTTTGGAGAGTTATTAGGTTGGGGACAGATGTTGATACTTTATTTTGTGTGCGTGTTTTTTTTAACACCTGTGAACTAGTACTGTCAGTCCCGCTGTAGCCTCGGTCCTGCAGTCGAGCCCACCCCCCCTCAGGAAGCTTTCCCTCCGTGCCCATCACCCATCACCCGCCCCCCGGCCTTTGGAAGCCGCGGCCCAGGACGTGCAAGCTGCCGGCCCCTCTGGCCCCGGTGACTCCAGGGGCGGCCCAGTCCTGAGTGGGCCAGGCTGTCCCCGCGCGCTGCACTGGGAGTACTGCCCTGAGAAGCCAGGCAGAGAGAGTCATTTGGAAGGTGACGCGAGGGCACACGGCCCTGGACCGGCCTGGCGAAGCCCAGGAGAGGGCAGCGAACGTTCTCTGCCCGGGCGGGTCATGACGCCCAGGCGGGTCATAACGTACACGCCCGAACCAGTCACCAGGACTAGCGGAAACAGATGTGTCACCGTGGGAACCTCTGAGACGAGAACTGTTCGTGAAGAGTCAGCCCAGTCGCGGCTGTCCCGAGGGAGGCCTGGGGGAGAGGAAGGAGCCGGTCAGGAGGCCCCCCGATACCGGGACCACTGCATCTACCAGCCGATACTGCCGAGACTCCCTGTTGAAGCTCTTGGGGGGGGGGACAGCGAGCCCTCCTCCCCGCAGCCGCGGTGGGCAGAGGCACAGCCCGCAAGTGAGGAGAAGGCAGGGCAGACCCTGCCCTTGTACTTGAGACGCCTGGCGGGTGACCCTGCACACGTCTTATGGGTCCCGCCCCTGGGAAAGGCCCGGTGCCCATCTGAAAGGTGCTAGCTCCCTGAAGCCTCTGCTTCTAACGGCTGCCCTCCACTGTCGCCGGATCAGAGCCCGAGGGCCCCGTTCCTACCTGCCCCTGACCTTCCAGAGGTATTGCCCCTCTCACCTCTCTCCATTTTTGTTTGTCCTGCTTTCCCTTTGTCAGGAGTCCCCAGTTTATATCCACAGATGGTCACCCAGAGGGTCCTCAGGTGACCCTGAACCTCCCTGCCCCGCAGGCACCCATTCACCCCAAGAACCACCAACGCCATGGAGGCCGGGGCCCCTCGTCTCTGAGCCCACCCTGGTGAGACCCTAGTGGCGCCCCAGAGGCCGGGGAGGCGGGGGTGGGGGGCCTGCCCCGCAGCGCCCCTCCCGCGCACGCTCTCCCAGACACGTACACGCGCACACGCCGCCTCACACGCACACAACACATTCACATGCACGCAGTCTCACACACTGACACACAGCACACACACGCGCGCCCGTTGGAAAGGACGTGCATCTGGTGGCAGGGACCCCGGCCGTGACCTCCCCATCGGAGAGCTCAGGGTCCGGGGCAGAGACCGTCGGCCGCACCCGCTGGTCCCCGGCGAGCGGCCCGAACTGGAAGGGGCGGGAGCGCGCGCAGTGGGCGGGCACTCCCTGTTGCACTGTACGAGGTCTCTGAACTGTAATTAAAAGTTTTTCTCGAGTCCCCGAGCCTCCGCTTCAACTACGCGGCCCGCCCGCCCAGCCAGGATCCGGGTGCGGGGCGCGCCGCTGCCAGCCCCGCACCCCGCGGGGGGCTCCGGAGTGTGCGCGTCGGGCGCGGCTCGGTGACGGACGCCCGCCGCTTCCAATCGGGGGCGCCCGGGGGCGCGGCCGGCCAATCGGCGGCCCCGGGGGGCGGGCCGGCCGGGCCAGTTAGATTTGGCGCGGCGACTTCAACATGGCCGAGGCGCGCAGCAACCTCGCAGGCGGCGGCGGCGGGGAGGAAAAGGGGCCTGAGGGGCCGCCCCGGGAACCTGCGCCCCCCGGCACCACCGTGCCAAGGGTCAAGCTCCTCGACACCCTGGTGGAGACTTTCCTCCAGAAGCTGGTCGCCGCCGGGAGGTAAGGCGGAAGGAGCCAGACGGGCGACAGGCCGAGGGGACAGGGCTCGTCCGGGCCGCCGCGGCTCGAGCCCGAGGGGGTGGGGGCGGCCTGCTCACGCGGCCTGGCGCCCCTTCGCCGGCAGTCACGTGGTCGCGCAGCCGCCGGGGGCCCGGGCCGGAGCTGCGGGACGCGGAGGGCCGTCCCGGGCGCGCTGAGGCCGGCGGGCCGGATGCACCAGCGAGGGGAGGGTGGGGGTGCGAGCCGTCACTCCTGCCCGCGCGGTGCCCCCCACCTCGCTCCGTGTTTCGGGCGGGCAGGGCTGAGGCTGGCGGGCCGCCCCGGCAGGGGCTTGGGGGTTGCCCGCGCTCGGGTTCTCGCAAGACCCCCTTCCTCGCCTCGTCTCCCGGCCCGCACCTTAGCCCTGCCCCTTGCGATCGCTCCTCCGCCCACTGGTTCCCTCGGCGAACGTTCGGGTGCCCGGGCACGGCGGCAGGGCAGGCGAGGGCCGCCTGGCTCGGGGTCTGCACCCCGTGCGGGAAACCAAATAATCACCGGCGTGAGGAGGTACCGAACAGGTGACGGGACGGAGGGCGGCGTGGGGGAGGGGAGCCCGCCCTGACCTGGTGATGCCGAGCGGAAACTGAAAGAATGAGAAGGAACAAGTTCTTGAAGAACTAGAGGAAAAGCTCACTGGCATAGGAGACAGCTTGTGCAAGGGCCCTGAGGTGGCCAGGGCCTTCTTGGAACTGGCAGTGGCCCTCTGGGAGGGTAGGGGACAGCCTGTTCATGCCAGATGTAGTTTCTGGAGTAATGAATTTGATAAAAGTGATTTGTAATTTTTAAAAAAAATTTAATGTTTATTTTTGAAAGAGAGAGACAGAGATAGAGCACCAGTGGGGCAGGGGCAGAGAGGAGTCACAGAATCGGAAGCAGGCTCCAGGCTCCCAACTCTCAGCCCAGAGCCCGACCTCTGGGCTTGAACCCACCAGCAGTGAGATCATGACCTGAGCCAAAGTCAGGTGTTGAACTGACTGAGCCACCCAAACGCCCGTAATTATTTTTATGGGCCAGTCATGACACCACCATGAAATGTCCGAGCAGGGTCCCTCCCTCTGTTTGTTTAAATACCCCTGACCCCTCTCCCCACCCCCACCCCCGTTCTGGTCTCCTGGCCCCGCTCCACAGGCCCCACTTGCTGTCGGCTGCATGTCCTCCATGCTCGTGCACGGTACTGCCTGACCATCTGCAGTGCCCCAGGCTCTGTTCCAGGAGCTGGAGACAGGGGTGCTCTCAGGGCGCGGGCAGGTGTTCTAGCGCCAGAGAGAACAATCAGTCCGGCTCCAGGAGTAGAGCGGTTGGGGGGGATCTGGGTTAGTGCGAATGCGAGGAAGCAACGCGAGTACGTTTGTGCCCTTGTAAAATGTGTTGTTTCGTCTGTGCGTGTTCTAAGTTGATATGCACGATAATTGAGCTACGTCTGTGTTTTTTCACTCAACACCGTTTTTTCAAGACCTAACCCCATGCTGTGCGGGCGTGTAGTCCGGGGGTGACCCCGCGCTGTGCGGGTACGGGGCCTGGGGGTGACCCCGCGCTGTGCGGGTATGAATTCTGGGGGTGACCCCGCGCCGTGCGGGTACGGGGCCCGGGTGGCCCCGCGCTGTGCGGGCCGGGGCTCCTCTCGCTGCCTCTCATTCCACGATGCGCATCTTGCGCTCACCCAGCCCCTGGACACCTGCTTGCCTCCGGGTGCCTCCGGGTCCCTCCGGGTGCCTCCAGGCCACGCCACGGTGAATGCCCTGTGCGGCGTGAGCAGCAGCTCCGAGGGTTACACGTGCCTGTGTTCTCTCAGGCTGCTTTCCAGAAAAGCTGTCCTGTTTCCTGCATCCTCACCAGCACCGCGTGTCCCCCGTTCTAACACCTGCCATCCTGGAGGGGTGCAAGGCGCAGCTCACTGTTGTGCTGTGCGCACCCCTGCCTCCTCGCCGCTCTGGACACCTCCTCGTGTGCTCGTTAGTCATTTGGCTTCTCCTTGTGAACTGCCTGCTCACTGTCTCCAGCTTTTCTTCTTCCTCAGACTCTTTTTTTTCTTTTACTTTTTTTTTTTAAAGCTTATTTATTTATTTTGAGAGAGAGAGTGCATGGGAAGGGCAGAGAGGGGGACAGAGAGAGGCTCTTAAGCAGGCTCCATGGTATCAGCAGAGCCTGACGCGGGGCCCAAACTCACAAACCGGGAGATTCTGACCTGCACCAAAATAGCCGGAAGCTTAACTGACTGAGCCTCCCAGGCTCCCTCTAGGGTGACTTTTTTGAGACTCCACCTCACCTCAAGTCTTTAAAAAGCTTCCAGGATCTTGATGAGTTGGTATTTCTACAAGCTTACAGATGCAATGAAATTACAAAGATGTCCGCACCAACAAAGGCATGATGCCTTGAAACCTGAGCCAGCGGGGGGCGCCCGGCGTGGGCTTGCGGCGTGGACAGTGTGCTGTGGGCGTGCGAGGCGCTAATGCTGTGGACGGTACGTTTCTTTGCAACTCCATACAAATCTATAACTATTTCAAAATAGAGTTCAAAAAAAGCTTTTCTACAAAGGATACTTCTCATAGGACAATGTTCAGTGGAAAATAATTAAAACCACCTAAAACATCCAACATTTGAAGAATGGTGTCGTTCAAGTATAATAACTAAGAAAGTACTTTGCTGCTTTAAAATTCCATTTTGAATACTACTGAATCATGTGGAAATGATCACATTATAAGGGTAAATTTTAAAATCAGGTTATGGAAGTGTCCGCACTCCACACTGAATGTACTTGTTACCTGTCTATTAAACCGGCAGCTGACTGGGGGCGCCTGGCTGGCTCACACAGTAGAGCATGTGACTCTGGATCTTGGGGTTGTAGGTTCAAGCCAAATATTGGTGTAGAACTTGCTTAAAAGAATAAAATCTTAAAAAAATAAATAAATAGGGGCACCTGAGTGGCTCAGTCAGTTGAGTGTTCAGCTCTGATCTTAGTTCAGGTCATGGCTTGTGGGATCGAGCCTGCATTGGGCTCTGCACTGGCAGTGTGGAGCCTGCTTGGGATTCTTTCTCCTCTCTCTCTACTCCTGCCCTACTCTATCTCAAAATAAATAAATATTTAGGGGTACCTAGGTTGTTGAGTTGGTTAAGCATCCAACTTCAGCTCAGGTCATTATCTTTCAGTTCGTGAATTTGAGCCCCGTGTTGGGCTCTGTGCTGACAGCTTGGAGCCCAGATCCTGCTTCAGATTGTGTGTCTTCCTCTCTCTCTCCCCCTGCCCCAGCCCCCCTCTGTCTCTCTCTCAAAAAAGGGGGCTCAGGGTTGCTTCCAGAGTCAAATGTTGGCTCCGTAGCTCGGCACACAGGCTGAGCAGCCTGCCCCCCCCCCCCAGCCCCGCGTCTCCAGCGCAGTCAGGGCCATGGGCGGCAGCAGGTGCCCGGGGGGGGCCTGCTCTCTCCCCCACTGCTTCTCCCAGCCACACCCCTGGCCCTCCGTGTGCTTATACAGAACCTTGCAGCTGCTTTCCACACAGAAAGGGCTAGACAAATGTCACATATGAAAATACACACTTGGACGACCTATGCAAATACTGGATCCTCTCCCAAGCCGTTGAGTTCAAAGTCCTCATTCTCAGAGACCAACTGCTCCTCCCGAGACAGGAGTCTCTACATAGGAAAACAGGTCAGTCGTCCAAAGGGATATTTAAACCCCAGATTGATGTTCCCCACGACTGGGCGTATTTTTCACGTGTGGATTAGCTGGACTAAGAGGCGAATCTCCTGACGCGCCTCAGAATGACGGGCGGGTTACGGACCTCGTGGGGCCATCAGCACAGCCGGACCCCTGCCGCTGCCACCCTTCCCCGGCCCGGCCAAGCCAAGACCCCACCTGGCCTGGCTTGGGCATCAGAACACGGAATGTGGCTCTTCGGGAGTCCCCATCTTTCGCCTGTGCGGACAGCGTCCTGGGCCTCTGGGCAGCCGCCATCCTTCTGTTCAACTCAGGTAAGCAGATGATGGCCGAGAGCCACCGGCCGTGGGTGCCTGGGCGAAGACCCGTTGGCCCCATTTGGCGGAAGGCAGGGTCTGCTGCAGATGCCATGCCAGCCCTGGCCGAGCCACGGGTGGTGTCATCGGGGACCCGAAGTTGCTGGGTGCTGGCTGTGCCCGGAGGGTCTGCAGGGCCTGCGGGGCTGAGCGCCGGCCTCTGGGCACGGGCGGCCCCAACGTGTTCGCGGGAACCGGCTCCTCGAGGGAAGAAGTGTGGTCTAATAGGTCCAGTGATCCGGCCGTCTCCCCTCCCCCATCGTGCCCGTGCTGTGCTGCTGGCAGTGACTCGTCCCTGCAGCACGTGTGACTCTGCGGCTTCGCCCTTGCTCTCCCACCGGCCTCTGTCTCCCCGCTCCCCCCCATCTCTGTCCACACGGCAGCCTGCATCCTGCTTAAACCCTTTCCCTGCTCCTCCCATCTGGCCGCCGCTGTCTGCCCTTCCCTGCCTTCCCGCCTTCCCCACCAGGTCCCCAGCTGGGTGGCTCCAGCAGGTCCCGGCCATGTGAGCTCCAGACAGCTTCCTCCCTCATCTGAGACCTGGGCACGACAGCAGAGAGGCCCCCGGAGCTCTGTCGCGGGGGTTAGATGCCGCGTGCAGAGTGCCCCATCCCCGCCCGGCAAACACCGCCTGGTGCGACTTTGTCACACATCCTCTTCAGCTACACTGCCTGAGTCTTTGACTCCTGCTTCCTCCTTAGGTCTCAAATGCTGCTTCCTCCAGGGAGTCTTCCCTGAGCTCCTGCAAGCTGCCCCCTCGCCCCTGCCCTGCTACCCCAGCCTCATTTTCCTGGGATTGCTGTGTCTTTTAAACAGTATCCCTTGAAGGGTGGGGGCCACACTTAGGCATCTTTGGGTTTGTACCGGTGCCAGGCCTGGCACGTGCTCAGGCTGGGGTTTGTCAAATGAATAAATGAACGCAGTAGTCCCCTACCCAGAGTGGCTTTCCACCATGTCAGTCACTCACTGTCATCCACGGTCCAGAAGCAGAGGCTCCTCCCTCTGACGTCTGCTCAGCGTCAGGAGCAGCCTAGCAGTTTCTCACACGCCTCCATCCTTCACCTCCTTCGCCTCATCACGAAGGCATTTCATCACTGGACCTCATCACAAGAGGGAGAGTGAACACAGCGCAGTCACACACTGAGGGAGAGACCTCCTAGTGATCCCGACACCACTACTGGCAGCGACCTCTCCCTCAGGGAGGCGGGCACCTGTTGCCTGAGGCTCTGGGCGGCCGAAGCCCTTGACAAGGGAGGTGTGAGCCCAGTGTGTCATAGGACTCCCCACCTCCATCCGGTGACCAGAGTCCTGGCCACAAGCAGTAGGGCTGTTCCCCACGCACCCCAGACTGCCCAGGACGCCTTCGCCGCCACCCCCGTGCCCTGACGCTGCCCCGGCTTCGTCACTGCCCGTGTGGTCCCTGGGTGGCCTCTGACAAGTGATTCGAGGCCCAGCCATCTCAGCCCCCCCCCCCAGGAGACCCCAGTAAATCCCTCTGTCCCACCAAAAAGAAACTTACAAGATACTGAGAGACAGAGAGACTGCAGTCATGTGACGCAGCACAGTGTACTCTATCAGGATGTTTATAGAACAACTGTGTTTATGCTGCTGTTCATCTCTTACGGGTCTTAATTTAGAAGTAAGACTTTATCATAGGTGGGGGTGGGGTTCGGTACCGTCTGCAGCTTTGGGCACTCACTGGGGGTCTTGGAACGTATCCCCCATGGGTAAGGGGGGCTATTGTACAGTTATCTTGATGGAAAATTTTGTCTGCATGCAGGTATTTATCAAATCAGAAGACGTCTTTTTCTGGGGCGCCTGAGTGACTTAGTGGGTTGAGCATCTGGCTCTTGATTTTGGCTCAGGTCATGATCTCAGGGTCACGGGATGGAGCCCCATGTTGGGCTCCCCACTGAGTGTGGAGCCTGCTTAAGATTCTCCTTTCTCTCTCTCTCTTCTGCCCCTCTCCTCCTCTGCACTCTTTGTGTAAAATAAACAAAAATCATATTGAAAAAAAGTCTTTTTCAGAAAAAGTATCACAATTTCAGATTCTCACTATTAAGCTTCTAGTAGTTGCTAAAGAATCCAAATAATAAAAGGTTAGGTTAGCCCAAGGGGCATAAAAACTAAAGACCTAATTAAAATTTTCATTTTTTTATTTTTTTTTAGATTTTTAAAAAAGTTTATTTTTGAGACAGAGGGAGACAGAGCATGAGTGGAGGAGGGGCAGAGAGAGAGAGGGAGACACAGAATCCAAAACAGGCTCCAGGCTCTGAGCTGTCAGCACAGAGCCTGGTGCGGGGCTCAGTCCCATGAACCATGAGATCACGACCTGAGCCGAAGTCAGACGCTTAACCAACTGAGCCACCCAGGCCCCCCATTATTTTTTAAGATTTTTTTTTAATGTTTTATTTATTTCTAGGAGAGAGAGAGACAGTTTGAGCAGGGGAGGGTCAGAGAGAGAGGGAGATACAGACTCTGAAATAGGCTCCAGGCTCTGAGCTGGCAGTCAGCACCGAGCCCGACGCGGGGCACGAACCCACGAACCACGAGATCACGACCTAAGCGAAAGTTGGACGTTTAACCGACTAAGCCACCCAGGCGCCCCAAGATTTTTAAAAAAGTAATCTTTACAGGATGCCTGGGTGGCTCAGTGGGTTAAAGTGTCCAACGACCACTCAGGTCATGATCTCACAGTTCATGAGTTCAAGCCCCGTGTCAGGCTCTGTGCTGACAGCTCAGAGCCTGGAGCCTGCTTCGGATTCTGTGTCTCCCTCTCTCTCTGTGCCCCTCCCCCACTTGTGTTCTATCGCTCTGTCTCTCAAAAAAAAAAAACATGTAAAAAAAAAAAGTTAAGTAATCTTTAGGGGCGCCTGGGTGGCTCAGTCGGTTAAGTGTCTGACTTTGGCTCAGGTCATGAGCTCACGGTTCATGGGTTCGAGCCCCACATTGGGCTCTATGCTGACAGCTCAGAGCCTGGAACCTGCTTCAGATTCTGTATCTCCCTCTCTCTCTGACCCTCCCCTGCTCACGCTGTCTCTCTCTCTCTCTCTCAGAAATAAATAAAACATTTTTTTTTTTTTAAGTAATCTTTACACGCAGGGTGGGTCTTGAACTCACCCCGAGATGAAGAGTCAAGGTGAAGTGCAATCCCCGGACTGAGCCAGCTTAACCCTTAAGATTAATTTTTACAAGATAACTTTCTGCCTCAGCCATCATCAGTCACAGACTGGTGCTGTCCCCAGGGAGCATTTTTCGGGAGGAGAAGTGCCTGGGGGTGGGGGCTGGCACTGGGACCATAGCGTGCCCGGCCGCTCCTGTGCCCCCTGGGCTGGGGCCAGGCGCCCTCTGGTGGCCGCTCCACGAACAGGCGCTGGCAGGCCGGTTGACACACCTCGGGGGCCGGACTTTGGGCTTAAATATTTCACAGTCAAGTTTTTAAAAAGTTAAACTTTTAACTTTTAAAATTGATAACTCAATTTGCAGTGAGTTTTTAGTTCAGTAAATGAAATGCTTTTCCAGTGAGTTCAAAACCAGTGAAGGTGCCTCAGATGTTGCAGAGTAAGAGAGGGTTGTGATCTTAGGGTTCTGAGGTCAAGACCCATGTTGGGCAGAGATTACTTAAAAATTAACGTAAAAAAAGTCTAAGAGAAAAACTAGATTAAAACCAGTTAATTTAGTCATCTCTGTGTTGAAAAAGAAACTCATCGATGACAAATGTCGCCCTTTGGGAGGGGGCACAGTTCAGCCTTTTCTCTGTAGTGGGCCAGTGGGTGGTTCCCGCTGTGGGGTCGCCACCGGGGTGCATTTACCCAGCACGTGCCTTCTGCCCGGGAGGCGATGGCCCGGGTCGGGAAGCCCATTTACTGTCGGACACTTCTGAGGGGGCGGTGGGGACGGTTCTTTTGAAATTAGTAATAATTGTGGCCAGGGGCACCTGGGTGGCTCAGTGGATTGAGCATCCAACTTCGGCTCAGGTCATGACCTCGCGGTTTGTGGGTTCGAGCCCCACTTGGGCTCCGTGCTGACAGCTCACAGCCTGGAGCTGCTTCGGATCCTGTGTCTCCCCATCTCTCTGCCCCTCCCCTGCTCATCCACGCAGCCTTAAACTTGTGCAGCAGGCAGGGCAGCGACGCCGACCGCAGTGACTGGGAAAACCCGAAGCAAGGGTCTCCCCAGCACGGCCTCCCGTCCGGCCACCTTCGCTCTGTGTCCGGGCCTCCGTGCGAACGCGCTTTGCCTTTGTTGAGCTCTGAGCCCAGCGGGCCCTCCGGAAGGCTGCCTCAGCGACACTGGAGGCCCCTTAGGAGAGGTGGCCTAGCTCAGACCCGCTGCCGTCCCGCGGGCTGGCGGGAGGAACAGGGTGTCCGGTGTCCAAGCCACAATTACCCGGTTCGGTTCCAGCCCCGCTTGGCCAGGTGCCCTGCGTCCTCATCCCTCGTGAGCCAGGCTGTGTGGCAGGATGCCTGGGCCCCGCCAGGGGGAAGGGCGCCCCCCGCCATGGCTGAGGTGTAAACCCCTCCCCCCAGCAGGGAGAGACGGACTCTCGCAGCGGGGCCGCCAGGGGCTTGCAGCCGGCCCCCGGACTGGGCTGCCATTTCCCGAGGCGCAGACACTGCAGCTGCAGAAAGACGGCTGGGTGCGCGCCTGCACGGAGCGCTGCACGGGACGTGCCCGCGGCCTCCGGCGCGTGGAACGTGCGGTGGAAGCATTAGGAAGTCGTGTGTTCTGGGTAGTTAGTACCTTGTTTTGAGCATAACTTCCTGCCAGGTTATGTAATTTCGTGGTTCACGGGCCTCCCGGAGAGGTGACGGCTGTCCCTCGGAAGCCTCTGTGTGCGCTCACTTGTCACCTGTGTCACAGACCCTGTTCAGGGGCAGGAACGGGGTGGGGAGGCCAGGGCCAGCAGTGAGTCCCCGGCAGGGAGGGGTGGGGGCGGGGACGGGCTGCACACCGGCTTCCCGGGACCCCAGCCCAGACTGGCCACACAGCCCAGGAATGTCTGGACCCACGGACGAGCACAGACGTGGCCTGTGTGTGGCTGAGCACTCGCTGGCTCGGACGCGTCCTGCAGGTCATTGGAACACCGCGTCACGGGGCTGTCACCGAGCCCCCGGCCCTGCCCGCAGCCTAATGGTCGTCCCCCATAGCACTTCAAGCCCGTGACCCTGTTCCTTCACAGCGCCCCCCACAGTGGCCGTCACCACGTTTACATGAGTTTCTGTGTTTGCTGCCCTCTCCCTGCCCCGAGCTCCAGGAGGGCCGTGCGGCCTCCCCTACCCCCTCGGCAGCCCCCTGCAGTGCCCCCCCCCCCGTGCCCCATAGCTGGTGGGCGGCCAGCACTGGGTGGGCAACAGAGCATGCAGAAGGGGAAGGGCCTGAGAGGGAAGGTAGAGAGAGACAAGAAAGCAAGGAGCGGGGAGGGAAAGGCAGGGGCTCCTCTCACCGGGACGTGTCTGTGCACGGGAGCCGGGCAGCCGAAGTGTCCCAGGCACCCTGGCTGTCGCGGTGAGGTGCTCTGATGGTCTGAGGGGGCTCCAGATCGGTGTCTTCAGCAGCTTGACCGTGTCCTCAGAGACCCCAGTTCTTTCCCTCCTTCTGTTCTGCCTCCTTAGCCTATTAACTGTCCTCAGGCCGGGGACCCCCGCAGTGGCCAAGAGCTGGACATCTGGATATGGTCACGTCCTATGGAAAGGACATCAGTCCCTTCCCATGTGGCTCCTTTGAGGAGGAAGGAGACCCCTCGCAGAGCCCACACGTCCCGCCCTAACCCAGCCCAACAAGGGGCCTGGGGCGACCAGAGTTTCTCCAGGACCACTGCCCACACCAGCGGCAGCACCACCCGGGAGGTGGCCAGGGCGGGGGGGTGGCTGGTCCCCCGTCCCCGAGGTTTGATGCGCCGCGGCTGGACCATCACGACCCACCACTGAGGGGGGCCCCTGGCTCACCGGGAGCTCTGCACGGAGACAGTGAGGGGTCAGGCGGGGCCGACGCGAGCTTGGCTGGCCCGGGGCCCTGGCATGGGAGGCGGGGGCGCCCTGGCAGGTGCTGAGGGCCGGCTCTCCTCCCCGCCAGCTACCAGAGATTCAGCGACTGCTACAAGCGCCTCTACCAGCTGCAGCCTGAGGTGACACAGCGGATCTACGACAAGTTTATAACTCAGTTGCAGGCGTCTGTCCGGGTGAGTGGCCGAGAGCCCATAGAGCGTGCTGCTGCAGCGCCCCTTCCTTCCCCGGGACAGGCACCTTGACACCCCTGCTCTCGCCCTCCCGTGTTGATTGTGTGTTTGCTGCCGGTCCGCTGGGTCCTCTGGTCTTCGTGTTCCCAGCGCCCGGTCCAGCCCCTGGCACGGAAGGGGTGCCGAAACTGTTGAGTTCAGTGGGACTGCGTACGACAGGGGGCACAGGACAGGACGCTGTGCTCCGGTCTTTAAGTGACCACAACCCCTCTCGTGGGCTCCGTCCCTCCCCCCAGCACGCTCCAGGGGGCCCGGAAGCACCCGCTGTGTCTGTGCCACCGGCTCGGGCTGTGCTGGGCCCGGGGCTGCAGCGTCGAGGCTGATGGGCAGGCTCTTTTCAGATGTTTTCCATTTTAGACTCTGTTGTTCAGTATTAAGGCCCCGTGGAGAGAAGGGCGTGCGGCACAAAGGCACAGACTGCGCCCGGGCAGCTGGGCGTGTTCTCCCCGCGGGCCCGGCTGCTGTCCTCACAGCCTTGCTTTCTCTCCAGGATGAAATCTCCGAGCTCAAGGCAGAGGGGAACCTGGAAGCCGTCTTGAACGCCTTGGATAAGATCGTGGCGGAGGGCGAAGACCACAGGGAGCCGGCCTGGTGAGCAGCGCAGCTCGCGAGGCTCATGCGGGCGGAGGCCGCCCCCCAGCCTCCGGAAGGGCCTTCCATGAAGGCCTCGCACGCGTGAGACGCAGGGCACAGCCACTGCGTGGTGCCCTCTGGGAAGGGGAGCCCAGATGGAAGCCTTCCTGTTGAGAGGGGCTCATTTCAGGACCCGCAGGGCACAGGGGGTCAGCAGGAAGCAGAAGGGCAGACCAGCCGTCTTCTGTCAGGCTGGCCCCGGGCATCTGGTTTCTACTTGTTCGTCTGCTTAACGACCCCTCAGGGAACACCCCCGCACCCCGAGATCAGCAGCAAACTAGACACGGAGACCTACGGCCTGGGGCCGCGTTCCCGGGGTGTCCCGAGCAGAGCAGAGGCGCCCCTATCTCCTGCCTCCCCCCTACTCTCCCTGCCTGAACAGCACATTAGGCCAGAGCGACAAAACACCTTTCTCGTGCTTTCCACTTTTTTTTATGCCTGTGACCTTAATAGTTAAGAGAATGAAGTTTTCTAACTGAGAAACACATTTTTGGAGAACTTGGAGTGGCTTCCACCCCGCTGCACATCAGACCCGCCCCCCTCTCTTGGCGAGTTCAAGCCCCCCCCCCCCAGCCCCGCTCTTGCCTCCAGACCTGGGTCTTCCTCAAATTCCCCCGGTGCCCAACCCTTGCGGCGGCCTCCCCACTGCCGTCTGAGGAGTGGGCTCCTGTGGTTCCACGGACGGGGGGCCCGTGCGGAGCGGGGGGGTGCGGGGGGCGGGTCACCATGCGCACCACCCCATCCCCGCAGGCGCCCGAGCGGGACCCCGGCGGCGGACCTGCGCAGCACCCTGGTGCCCTACTTCCTGCAGCAGCGGGACGCGCTGCGGCGGCTGGTGCGCAGGCAGGAGGCGGAGAGCAGGCGGCTGGCGGAGGCCGTGGCGGCCGGGCGGCGGCAGGTGCGGGAGCTGCAGCGGCGGGGCCAGGCGCGGCAGCAGGCCTGGCAGGTGAGCGCCGGCGCCTCCCGGGAGGGCGGCCCTCCGCAGCCCCGCGCCCCAGTGGCTCGGAAACGTGCGCGGCAGTGCCGGCTCGAGCCTTTGGCACGTCAGACATGTGCTCCTGCAACAGCCGTGTCTTCTGAGGGTGACCGGATCTTTGGGAGGGAGTGGCCCCCGTCCCCTGGGGCTAAGCAGGTGAGTGGGTGCCCGGGCTGATGACCCAGGGAGCGGACGCGGCCGTAGAGACGACGTGGGTTTTCTTACCGGTCAAGACGTGGCTCTGACAGAGGGCTGCCGCCTGGCCTGAGCCCTGCCCGCGCTGTTGGACTCCCGCTGCTGTCCCGCCGTCCAGCCTGTGTCCTCTCTCCTTCTGCGGCTCCCCTCCTGGGGCGGGCCTTCCTGTGGCCGAGGGCAGCAGGGCCCCGAGCCCTGGAGGGCCAGCAGCAGGGGGAGGGCCAGGGGCTGGCCTTTTCCTCGTCATCACCCCTCCCTGGCCGCAGGGCCCCAGGCAGCAGACTGGAGCGTTCTGGTGACCAGGGCCCTCAGCCTGGCGCTGTTTCCTGGGCACCTTGGGGCCACCTGCTGTGTCCTCAGCCAAGGAGCCGCCCGCCCTTCCCCCTCTGTCACCGCGAAGCCGCAAGTCACTCTTCGGTCTGCGCCCTGCTTGTAGCCAGCCACGCCTCACCCGGCCCAGCTGCAAGTGCATGCTGCTCGATTCCTCCACTAGGAATCGCTGATGGGGGTCACACGGTCACAGGGACACGTCGGGGGCCCTTATTCAGGATGGCGACTCGGGCGCCTGGGGGGCTCAGTCGGTTAAGCTTCCAACTTTGGCTCAGGTCATGATCTCATGGTTCTTGGATTTGAGCCCCGCGTCACGCTCTGTGCTGACAGCTCAGAGCCTGGAGCCTGCTTCAGATTATGTATCTCCCTCTCTCTGACCCTCCCCTGCTCACGCTGTCTCTTTCTCAGAAATAAATAAAACATTAAAAAAAAAAATAAAAGATGGCGACTACTCTGGGGAGGCCCCGTGTCGGTGGCTGACCCTCAGCCTACCATGAACACCCACTGAATAGAAGGTACTTTCCTAATAGGCCTTTTTTTTTTTTAATTTAATGTTTATCTATTATTGAGACAGAGCATGAGCAGGGGAGGGTCAGAGAGAGAGGGAGACACAGACTCTGAAACAGGCTCCAGGCCCTGAGCTGTCAGCACAGAGCCCGAACCCACGAACTGTGAGATCTTGACCTGAGCCGAAGTCACATGCTCAACCGACTGAGCCCCCAGGCGCCCCAACAGGCCTTTGCCTTGACATGCCCTGCGGGGCCTGTGACATGAGCCGAGACCCCCTTCCGTGCCGTCCTGGGGACACAGGTCCGGAGCCAGTCGGGTAGAGGCCGAGGGTTTGGGTTTTCTCACCTATCTGTCCCCTCCTGCCGCTGCCAGGCCCTGCACAGAGAACAGAAGGAGCTGGTGGCTGTGCTCGGGGAGCCCGAGTGAGGAGGCGACGGCCGGGCCAGGAGCAGAGGGCAGCTGAGGTCGAGGGCCTGGCCTCTGAGAGCCTCGCCGTGACGCCCAGTCCCTGCGCAGGCGTGGAATTAGCTGGAGGATGAGGCCTGTCCTGCTTGGGGGGCCCGGGGGGCCTTCCCCTCCCCCGCCCCCACTTCATGTCCTTCCCAGTCTTGTAACTGGAGGCCCGCTGGCCAGCCCCCATCCCGGGGGTCGGGGCCCCGCCTGCCCCTGGGCCCCCGCCAGCGTTCCTTCTCCACGGATCGCCGCCCCGCCGGCCAGCCTGCAGCGGCTGCCGGGCTCTCCCCACATCCGTAAATAAACTTCCTGCACTTGTGCCCTGTAATCTGTGCGGACGCTTCCTCCGCCGGCCTCTCCCTGCCTCTGCTGGCCCACGGCCCCTCCTGCTCTCAGAGGCCGACGTCAGGTGCAGGAGGGGAGCCGGGACCCCTGGGGTCCACCCCTCTCTGCCGTCTGGGCTCCGTGCTGCCCCCGCCTGCCCTGGGGTTTGCACACGGTGAGCGGGTGTGCCCTCCGCGCAGCTGGCACTCTGCCCCCTTCCCCGGCCAGGGCTCAGCGGGGCATCAGGAGGGACTCGGGCCCGGGCAGGATGGGCGGTGAGGGGGTGGGTACAGGCAGGGCACAGAGCTGTTCTCCCTGGAGAGCCTCGCCCCAGGGAAGCCAGGTGGGGTCTGTGTGGGAGCGCTGGGGACGCTGGGGTATCAGGGTGGCCCTCACTGCCACCTGCCGCCCCGAACTGAGCCCAGTGGAGCTCAGCATCCAGACATGGGGTTAGGCCCCCACCCGCAGTGGGCCTCGCGTGACCACACCCCCTCCCCTCCGGGCGGGACCCCCGGGGGTGCTGGGACGGGCGTTTTCAGGCTGGAGGTCTCTTGGGAGACAGGTCCCCCCAATTGACACTGGGGAGGCTATACGGCCGGGCGGACGGGCCCTCTCCCTGCTCCTCGCTGGCTCTGCCTCCCCACACGCGAGGGGCACGGGCCCGGGTGCCCACCGCCCCAGACAGAAGAGCCGTCCGGTCTCGGTCTCTCCGCTCCCCCACCCACCTCTCTTGGCTTTGAGTTCCAGTCCTGCCACAGGAAGCCTGAGCAGCGCAGAGCTGCCCCTACACCAGCCCCCGCCCCCGGAGTCTTGTGGGAGTTGGGTGGGGGGTGCCTCCGGGTCAACGAGGGCACCGCAGCCTCGGGCACTCCCACCCTGGGGCTTGGCTCCTGCCTACGGCCCGACGCTGGAAATCACAGTCTTAGACCCACAGCCCGGCTCTACTGGAGTCTATTTTAGACCTCGAGCCCCCCTCTCTCCCTTCCTGCCCCTCCTACTCCACCCAGCTGGTGCTGGGGGACCTGAGGGGACCCCCGTGGGGAGGAGCCGGGCCTGTCCAGAGGCCGGGGCCCACCCTCCTCCATCACTCCCAGGGGCCTGGCCAGGCAGCTGTGGCTCCAACCACAACATCCTTTGGGGTTTGGCCTACAGAGCTGGGGCGGATGACCCCCAAATAGCCCTGGCAGATCCCCCTGTGACCCACCCTCGCCTCCGGGGCACAGCCTAGGGTATAAATGGTGCCGGAGGGGGAGGCAGACCAGCCTGCGCAGCAGCAGCCCTGGCGGCCACGGACAGCCACGCCATGAGGCCCCTGATGTTCCCGGCCCTGCTGGCCCTGGCCGCGCTCTGCCTCTGCCCAGCCGGCCCCGCAGGTAGCGCCCGCACCCCCGCCCCGGCCCCCCTCACCGTGCGCCTCCGGGGCCCACCGCCTCCCGCAGCCTCAGTCCCCATGCAGGGAGAGGAGGGGAGGCCCCCTGGGATGAGCAGGGGTGAACAAGTCCCTCTCCTTTGCAGATGCGAAGCCCAGCCGTGCCCAGTCAGGCAGGGGTGCAGGTACGTGGCAGGGCCTGGTGGGGGGGGCTGGGCCCGCAGGGGTGCCGGCCCTGCCCCCAGACCCAGAGCCACCCGGTCTCTGCCTTTCTGTCCACAGCCTTCGTGTCCAAGCAGGAGGGCAGTGAGGTGGTGAGGCGGCTCCGGCGCTACCTGGACCCCTGGCTGGGGTGAGTGCTGTCCGGGGCTCCAGGTCCCAGATGCGCGGAGCCTGCCCGGATGCAGGGGGGGGGGGGGGGGGGG
>NW_024081022.1:1044971-1124252 GCF_003009895.1 Hyaena hyaena
GGTTGGAAGGGGGGGGGGGGGGGGATGGGAGTGGAGAGGGGCTGTGAGCTCTTTGGTCCCAGAAAGTGCTCCCCAAAGTCTGCAGTTGATTATTTATTTGTACTGTACCCGCCTCATCTGGAAGCATCGAAAGCAGCTTCCTAAAACTCTAATTAGGATGCCCCTCAAGCCCAGCACCCCTCCCCCCACCCAGGCCCCTGCACCATCCGTGACACCCAACTAGACCCAAAGTCCTGGACACTTCGCGCGCACGGCTGTGACCAGGACCGGCAGACCCATCCCTGCGGGCACAAGGCCGGTTGGGGAGGTGAGGGCGCTAGCGGGCGGGCCCCGGTTAGTGGTGTTAGTGACCCCGGGCTCTGCAGACTTGCAGGCAGGAAGGGGCCCCACGCCTCCCCCGCCCAGCCTCCAGCAACCTGCGCGCACGGCCCCTCTCAGACCCTCAGCACTTGCCCCAGCCCCCTGAGAGCACCGCCCCTGACCCCTCCCGCTCACCCCCTGCGCTCCTCTCCTCCGCCCTCTCCCTTCAGCCACTCTTGACTCCAGGCTCCGAGGTGCCCCTTCTGGGCAACACCCCAGCGGGAGGGGGGGTGGCGCCTGGCCTCTGCCTTCCCCCAGGGCGGGCTCACTGCAGTTTGGACTTCATACCCCCCTCTGGCGGGCCACCCTGCAGCAGGGGGCACGTGCTGGGGGCCCGGAACAGGGAGGTCGTGAAGGCGGCAATGATGAGCAGGTTCCCGGCCACCGCCAGGCCCAGCGTGGCCAGCGTGCCCGCCAGCCCCAGGGGGGGCTCCTGCGCGGCCAGCCAGGCGCGGCGAGACCCCATGTCGGCCAGCACCGCCTCCAGCTGGAAGTGGGTGCCCAGCACCGCGCAGATGTGGAACAGCTGGTGGCTGTGGCCTGGGGGGAGGTGGCGCAGGTCAGGGCACACGGCCGATGCGGAGGCTGCCCGCCCTCACCCTGCGGCCCACGGCAGGTCGCCTCGTGCTCCGGGCCTGCTGCGCCCCCAAAGCGGGTGTCTGAAAACCCACGTGAAGCAGTGAACGAGCTGGTGCGCAGGAGTCCGGCCCCCTGAGGGGGAGGAGGGCGCCGGGACCAGGGGCCCTTCCAGGAGCACACCCCCTCCCCCCCCGCCCCCCGCCTCCCTCACACTGTCGGCTCGCTCCGTGCCCGCACCCCTCCCCGGGCGGCGGCCCCCCTCACCGATGTAGTCGAAGCGCCCGGGGGCCAGCCGCTCGGGCAGGTGTGAGGCGAAGAGGAAGCCGGTGAGCAGCGCGCACAGCAGGTGGTGGGTGTGGCTGGAGCTCAGCGCCTCCCGCCCGCAGCCGCGGCCCCCGTCCCAGCACAGGCCGAGCTGGCGGAGGGAGGGCGGCGCTGGGGGGCGGCCTTCGCGAGGGGGCGGGGAGCTCCCCCAGGCCCCTCACCCCCCCTCACCCCCCCGACCCCCCCCACCCCGTCCCAGCACAGCCAGGCAGGCCGAGGTAAGGCGCGGCTGGCGGGCGGCCTTCGGGACGGGGCGGGGAGCCTCGCGCCCCAGGCCCCTTACCCGGTAGAAGAGAGGCAGGTTGTCGAACAGGAAGGGGTAGGCGAAGGCGGCAGTGCGGACGGCCTTACTGAGCCGGGGGCTTTCCAGCTCCAGGAACCTGGGGGCCGGAGGGAGAGGCCGGTCACCTCCTTTCTCGGGGGGGGGGGGGAACGGGGGGGCACAGAGAGGCCGGGATGGAATGTCAGTGCTGCTGCGGGGCGCCTGGGGGGCTCAGTCGGTTAAGCATCCACCTTCCGCCCAGGTCATGATCTCCCGGTTGGTGAGTTCAAGCCCCACGTCGGGCTCTGTGCTGACAGCTCAGAGCCTGGAGCCTGCTTCGGATCCCGTGACTCCTCTCTTTCTGACCCTCCCCTGCTCGTTCTGTCTCTATCTCTCTCTTAAAAATAAATAAAACATTTTAAAAAATAAAAATTGTTTTTAAAGAAAAAAACATTAAAAAAGGAATGTCAGTGCTGCTTGGTAGCTGTGCTTGCCCTTAGGGCACGTGACTCCTCTGGAAATGCCCACGCCTGTGAAGGGGGGACAGACGCCTGCCGCCCTCTTGCGGGGCTTCGGGAATTGGGGGGGGGGGGCAGCGCAGGCGCCGTGCTGGCCAGGGGTGCACCCCCCGGGGCGTCCTCAGTAGGCACAGCCCCTGTCACTAATGTCAGCAACCCCAATCGCGGGCCTCCAGTGTGCTGGGGATGTCCGGTCCCGTCCCTCCGTCCCTCCGTCCCTCCGTCTTCCCCTTCCGCGCCGGCCGAGGACCCACCGGGAGTAGCAGGAGAGGCCAGTGCACAGGAAGGAATTGAGCGCGGCAGCGGGCACAAAGAGCTGGTGCAGGCGGCTGTGCAACCAGGAGGCCGGCATGGAGTAGGCGGCGTAGGGGAAGGCGCAGCCTGGGGAAGAGGGCGCGGGGCAGGAGCTGAGGCCCGAAGGGGGGGGGCCCCTCCCCGGGCACTGCCGGGAGCGCCGCTCGCCGCCCTCCGGAGCGCCCCGGGCCCTGCGGGGCTCACCCAGGCTGTAGAGGCTGAGCGCGCCGTAGTCCAAGAAGTAGCAGATGTGGCGTGCACGCGGCGACATGGAGCTGAAGGTGTGCGCGCAGCAGGACGCGAAGGGGTAGAGGCAGGCGGGCAGCAGGAAGATGAGCAGCGGCCGGTGGTAGGCCTCCGCGCGGAAGCCCGGGCCCCCCGCCAGCGCCAGCAGGCGCCACAGGAAGTACCTGCGGGGCAGGTGCTCAGGAACGACCGCCGGCCCACCCGCCCAGGACCCCCTGGGGCCACCCCTCACCAGGTGGGCAGGAAGTGAGTCCAGATGTTGACCGTCTCGTTGGTCATCTGGAAGGAGCTGAGGACGCAGTCCCGGGCGGAGCTGCTGGGGCGGCGGTACCCCGACATGATGCTGTCTTCCCAGAACACCTGTTCAGTGGCGGGTGGGACAGAGGCGCGTCACTGAGTCCCACCCGATCTCTCCAGAAGCAGCGTTCAACAGAATGGGCTGGAGGTCACAAAGGCCCCAAAGCCACAGCGGATCGACCCAGAAAGCAGATGAGAAACAGAAGAGCCCGTAGAGGGGACCAGATAGAAGGGGCGGCGTGCACAGACTGGGCACCCTGGGGAAGGAGGGGACTCTGGAGGGAGGAGCATCCTGGGCTCCGGGAGAGGGTGCCAGCCGGGTCCTCAGCGGGGTGGAGGGTAGGGACTAGACGCCAATCGCCAGTCGCTCAAAGAGCCTCTGCCCCAGGCAGCACCGAGGGGGAGACGGTGGGTCAAGCCCCTCACCCGAGGGACCTGGTGGACTCGAAGGAGTTGGGGCAGCTTGAGACTGAGCATGGCGGCCCGGCACCTCCACGCTGACCTGGAGACAAAGTGCGGGGTGAGGGGATCGGGTCTCTGCCCGCATCCGCAGCCCCCTCTCACCCAGATCCATCTCACCCAGATGCTCATGGGGTGGGAGCTGGCCACTGAGCTGCCTCCCACAGACGGGGGGAGGGAGCAGCCCAGCTTCCCCGGACTCTCCATCCAGGCGGGGGGGGGGGTTCCCCGCCCAGAGGGGCTGCTCAGCCTCAGCCCACTGGGAAGGCTGCCTCGGTTGGTAGCCCTAGCTCCTGGATCTAGGACCCCAGCCCCCAGTATTTCTGTCCCGGGAGAACCCTGACTCATGGAGGTCAGCGCAGGGAGAGCCCCAGCACCCCCCGCGCCACCACCAGAAAGCCCCTCGGCCCGCAGAGCCCCGCTGAGCACAGAAGACCCATGGCGCCGGCGAATTCCTGGAGAGGCCAGATGGCCGCGGGAGGGGCGAGGAACCGGGATGCCTGGCTCTTCCTTAAAGGTTACACTCGTCCCCAGGGGTCCCTGACCCTCCTGAGCCCCGCACCCCTCGGCTCCAGACCTGCGCACCGCCTCCGGGTGGCCGTGGCTCTGTCGCCCGCCGGCCTCTTCCAGGCACATTCCTTGGCACCAGCGGAGGGGCTGGGCCAGCCCAGCGGGTGGAGCCGCCCCGGGGGAGAGAGAACAGACCCTCCCCTCCCCAGGCCCCAACTTCCCTGCAACAATACGGCCCGGCCCCGCCCGTCTTCCTGCCGCCAGCCGGGCTGGGCTGTCTGCGCCTTGCACACACTGGACCCCACGCCGCAGGGGCCCCCTGCCACCAGGCCCTCTGCCCCTGAGCTGGGAGCCTGGTCCCTAGTTCCTGTGCCCTGGCTGAGCTTTTAGGTGAGGCCCCCGGCCCCCCTCCCCAAGTGGGATGGGGGTGGGGTGCCCCATCCTGCGTGCTATTCACCGCCCCCCCTCCCCGGGGGTCGGGTGGCAGTGAACACCCAGGGCCCAGCTCCCCTCAGGGTCCCTTCCCATTGCAGGAGGACTCAGGGTCCCCAGAGTAATGTGCACCGGAGCCGTGAAGACAGACGAGGGGCCACAGCAGGCGCCTTAGCTCCGGGACCCCAGGACAGGTGTCACAGCCCCAGTGGGGCATCCTTACCCAGAGCTCGGGGCGGGGGGGGGGGGCGCTCCTCAGCCAGGGGCTCAGCAGGCCCCGGGCTCCGCCAGCAGAGTCCCAGGCTCCGCCAGCCGGGCCACTGCGAGGGAAAGTGGCAGGCGGGCCAGGCCTGGGCGGCGAGTGAGACAAAAGGGAGCCAGAGAACAATCCCAGCCTTGTCCGGCCCCCAGGGGGCAGCTCGGGGTGGCCCAGCGCCATTAGCAGGCAGCTCACTCGGCCTCCTGCACACAGCCAGCCCCTCGGGCCTGATGCGAGCCCACAGGGACCAGAGTGGCTACAGCCGGCGGCAGCCCCCACCAGGGCGACTCGACCTCCTGGGACCCGGCTGCTCTGGATGCCGGGGCCTCCCGGAAGCGGACAGCTCTGCCTGAGGCCAGGCACCAGCACCCCACTCCTGACTGGGGGCCTCAGAGTGCACCTCCCAGGGGTCGGGCAGCGCAGAGTCCACAAACAGAGGTTCGACCACAAGGGAACCGCCTGGCATGTAACCCCCCGGACACATGTCGAGGTCTCAGTCCCTGCCGGGGGTAGGGGACTGAGGGCCTGGAGGCTGGTCTTCAGGCTCACCCCCTCGTCCGAGGAAGAGCATCCCAGCAGGAGCACCAAACTTCCCTTGGGGTAGGGTGGGGTCCTCACCCGTTTTCAGGCGACCAGCACCCCGGCCAAGGTGCCAGCTCCACTCACGGGGCCAACGACCACTGTCTTTCACATGCGCAGCTGCCGGCATCCCGCAAACCCACTTGGGCAAGAACCCAACACAACTTACAGACGCGCACCAGGACACGGAGGGGCTTCGAGGGGTCTTTATTAAGTGATGCTTTAGTCTCAGTCTCTGCCGGGGACTGGGGGCGGGGGTGACCCCACTGCCCCTGGTTGTCCCAGACCTGCGCTCTTAGAGGAAGGAGACAAGAAGCCTGCTTTCCTCCGAGAACAGCCTGGAAGGCTAGGCGGGTGCCGGGGGAGGCGGCAGCGGAGCCAGACCCCCGGGCCCCCCCCCCCCCCCCCCCCCCCCATGAGAGGCCGAGGCCTCCCTGGCCAGGGCCTCCCCTACAGCCTGCACTCAATGCTCCGCCCATTGCCCTGAGCTATTCATGATCTCAGCTCCACCTCACACCGCTGGCCACTCTGGCCACTCGAGCCCCGGCTCAGCCCCTCCAGGACAGCGACCCCGCGACCGCAGCTTTAAGGGCCTCGCTGAGACAGCAAGGGGGCCGGCAGCCTCCCGCTGCACCCCACCCCGGGCCTGGCATCCCACTCGGCCCCGCACACGCCCACAGGGCTGGCGGGCCCGGGAGCCCTCACTGGCCCACGGCCTCCTCCCTGCCCTGGAACTGGCCGGCTGGAGAGAAAGCAGACGTGGGGCAACTGGGTGGGCGGCCCTGCAATGGCAGGAGGGTGCGAGCCCCGGCCCCGCTCACAGCACAGGCAGCTCCAGGCCCCTCTTCTGGAAGAGTCCCCAAGACTGCAGAGCTGCCCGGCCTGCGCAGAGTGGGAGGGCGGGAGAACACGTGGCCCTCGAGGAGGGAAGGGTCTGCAGAGAACCAGCCAGATGTCTGGTGTGACCCAATTCCTCCCCCAGTGCGGGGGGGATGGGGGGGTCCGACCGGGCCCCGGCCAGTCTGCACCGTGAGGACGAGGGACCCTGCCGCCCCTCCCCCTCGGAGGCCCACAGACCGCTCCGTTCCCACGGAACGCAGACGCCTGTGCCCACCGCCCGCCCCCGGGGACAGCAGGGGGCTGAGGCAGAAGGGCGGGCTGGGGGCCCACAGGCTGCTCCTGCTCCAAGCACTTCCCCCATTTTCCTGACGTCTTGACAAGGGGACCGCCCTCCCTGCGGCTCCGGGCCCTCCCTGTGGCTCCCGGGCCCTCCCTGTGGCCTCCTTCTGCGTGCGTGCGTGCGTGCGTGCGTCTGCATGTGGGGGGTGACTGCAGGTGCGGGTCCTGGCTGCCAGGGAGGACAGGAGAGATCTGGAGTCAGCCCCACTGCAGGGCCTGGGGTCTGTCTCAGCCAATCTCCTTCCACTGCTTGTAGAAATCCAGAACATTCTTGATGTCCACGCTGGCGTGTGCGGCGGCCTGCAGGGCTGCCTGAGGAACGGGAGGGGGGCTGAAGGTGGAGGCCTGACCTCCTGAACCCCAGGACCATTAGTAGGGCGGGGGGAGGGGCAAAAGAGGAAAAAGTACCCATGCAGAGAGGTCTGAGAAGGGGTCTACTTTGGCACCCCCGCCCTGCTCACCCTCGCCCCCCCTTCTCTCCCCGTGACCCACCTGCATAGGGCCTGAGAGCGCACTAGGGTCATCCAGGGGGAGGCCCGTGATGATGGTCACCATGCCACTCGGGTCCTCCTCACCTGCCCCCTGGGCCAGGGTCAACTGCTTGCAGCTGTCCAGGATCTTATAGAGGGTCCTGGTAGGAGGAGGGGGAAGAGGGTCACGGCCCTGCATTAGAAGAACTGGGCTTCGCGATCGCCAGGGCACAGGGGAAGCTGGGGACAGGGAGGGGACGGGGGGCGGGGCACCAGGCAGTCAGTGCAAGCTGGTACTGGATGGTGTCCACTGAGCAAGGACACCGAGCACCTCGGGGCCACAGGGGGTCTGGGGCTGCAACTTCTCACTCCCCCCAAAGGCCCCGGGCTGGCCCTGCTTGGGAAGGGGTGGGTGTCCGAGGCCCAGAGCACGGGCCGCAACCTCACCAGGCCTCCACATCCTGCCTCTTCAGCTTATGCCTCTCGAAGCTCCTCCCTGCCTCTTTCTGGCAGCGAATATACCTGGGAAGGAGGCGGCAGAGGGAGGTGCGGGGTCAGAGGAGAGGGAGGGCGCCTCGCACGAAGCACTGCACTGTGGCCCGGCGGAGGGGGCCCAGTTCTGCAGGAGGGGTAGGGGTGCCTGTCCCTTCACAGCTCTGTTTGGAGCCATTTCAAAGTGGCTTCCTGGCGGCTGAGCCCGGCTTGCTTCTCCTTCTGATAACACGGATCGTTTGGTCCCTCCCAGGGGAGGGCCTGGGCGAGCAGCAGCAGCAGATGCTTTTCAAGTCAGGGCTCCTGGAGACCAGGCCCAGACAAGCGGGCTTTGTGCAGCGTCCTGGCCAGGCCAGGCAGAGGCGGGGGGAGCGGGGACCAGCCTCTCCCTCTCTCTGCACCCACTGCCCCTGCTCTTCTAGCCCCCGGCTCGGCAAGACGGGCCTGTGCTGGACTGAGCGCTGATGACGGTTCCGAGGGAGGTGTGGGGGCCGAAGAAGGCACCGTCACCCTGGGAAACCTGTCCCCCGCCCGGGACGACTGCGGGGGAGGTCGGGCGTCTGCCCCTACTCCCCGGTGACGCTCTCTGTCCGGCCCAGAGGCAGGCAGACAGCAGGTCAGTACCCCCAGCGGGGCTCCAGGCCCCCTCACTGCCCGACCTGCCTTCCCAGGCCGTGGGCAGAAGTGCAAGTGTGTGTCTCACCCCAGGGAGCAGGGACAAATGAGCGTCTGTTGCCTGGGAGACTGACACTGGGCTCCGGGGTCGCCCCGCCAGGGCCGCACTCACCTGTTTCCTTTTTTAAACTCTGCCTCCAAGTATCGGATCCCATCCCGGGCCCCCGGGTGTTCCTTCTTCAGCAAATCCAGGCCGTCGATCACTGGTGGGCGAGGTGGGGGTGGGGAAGGACAAGACACATGAGCCCGCGGGCGCCGCGGGTGGCGTCTGAGCCCGGGCCGCACGCGTCGCAGGGAAAGTGGGGACCACGGCTCCTAGCGGCTCCTGAGCTCTTTCAGGGCGCGGCCCGCGAGCAGCGTACCTAACAATTCACCAAGCGCGTTCACTTAGATTTTTCCCTTCTGTTTCTCCCAACTGTCTCGTAAGTGAGGGTTTAATAGAGACTGTCACACACATTCCGCAGTTGAAGAGGCTGAGCTTTAGAAAAGTGGCAGGGCTGGACCAAGGCTGCCGTGTGTAACCTGGGCCCCCGTGAGGGTCTCTCAATCGTAAACCCGAAGTCCCACGTGGCCACGCTCTGTCCCACCAGCTGCACCATAGGCCTACCTGTCCTGGGGATGATGACAATGAAGCGGCCACTGGTGGCCAGCTGGCGGATAACAGGAAGGTGGTGGCAGAGGGCCTGGGTGTCGGGGACGAGGTAGGGAGACATCGCCGACTGGGCCTTGGGCTGCTGCAGGCTCCCTTCCAGCTGAGAGACCTCGAGCTGGGGAGAGAGGCGGAGAGCGGGGCTGCGTGGGCCCTGCAGCCTGGGGGAGACGGGGGAAACGGGGCCCAAGGGGCTTCTTATGCCAACAGGGGACCCTTGTACCAAGGGTCTTGGAGAAAAGGGAGACAGAAAGAAGGGTAAGGTAACAAGAGAGACAAGGAACAGACAGTGACGAAGGCAGAGAAGGGGCATTAAGGCTGTGAGGAAACGAGAAAGAGAAGGCGGTCTCAGAGGTGATCGGGGTGGAGGCCACCATGGAAGGGGGGGGTGGAACAGAGCAGGGTGGGGCCTGGGTCAGAGCAGGGGTGGGGGGTGCAGAGGACAGGAGGCCAGGCTCACCTGGAGTCGGAGCTGGGCCATGTCCCGCATCAGCCTGTTCCGACGCGCTTCCTCCTGAGCCTACAAGGCAAAACACCACGTGCTCAGCTTGGGGCGAAGACCGGGCCGTAACCCTCTCCCCGGCGACGCACGGCTTTAACAGCTCGTCCGAGAGGAATTCCCAGCGTCGGCAACGGGTAGGGCCTCATACGGAGGCCTCCCTCGCTCCTGCTAAGTGAGGGAGAGGCAGGCTCGGGAGGAAACGGGGTCCTGTGGGGACAAGCCGCGGCCAGGAGCCCCGGGCAGGAAGCAGGACAGCGGCAGGCAGGCCGCACGGGCGTTCACCTCCGCTCTGCTCCGTCCCCCGGGGCTGCCTCCTGTCACCACCCAGCCACCAACCCCGAACCAGCAGCTCGTGCCCAGCGGCCCCCGCGGCCCCTCACAACCTGCCACCCCTCTTAGCACGGTCCCCAGCTGGGTTAACAAGCCACCGCCTGCCCAAGACAGGAGGCTGAGCTGGCCGTGACTGCTCCCCCCCTCAGTCCCTGGAGTCCCCGCACCCCCGCGTCCCCGCTGCGCGCCCCGTCTAAGCTGGCTCTTCCCGCCCTGCCGAGCACAGCGTCCCTGGTCCCGCTCCAGCCCAGTCCACTCCCCCTGCCCGCGACCACAGCAGCGGTGTCAACGCCATCGGGTGCCCACCGTGCTCCTGACTAAAACCCTCTGACGGCTTTCCTTGGGCTTCTGAAGGACGTCCCAATTCCTTACCGGGGTCCAGAAGATGAGGTTAAGGGTGAGGACTTATCCTAAGAGGTACCGGGGGGGAAGCCAGTGAAGGCTCTCTGATGAGCAAACCGACGTCCTCAGTGCGAGCAGTGCTTTAAAATCTTAACCTCGAGGGGCGCCTGGGTGGCTCAGTCAGTTAAACATCCGACTTTAGCTCAGGTCATGAACTCTGTGAGTTCGAGCCCCACATCAGGCCGTCAGTGTAGAGCCTGCTTTCGATCCTCTGGCTCTCCCACTGCCCCTTCCCCACTCCCTCTCTCTCTCGAAAACACACATTTAAAACAAAACAGTTAACCTCGAACATACAATCGCATTCCAACCGTGACAACAAACGGCCAACACGCATCTGGACAAAGCCACGTGAGCAACACTCTACAACGTAAGTGACCACCAAGGTCCTGAAAGGAGACTGAGGAACTGTCACAGACCAGAGCAGAACAAAGACACGTAAGAACCCAACATAGCGTCGGAGCCGGAAAAGGAAAGAGACGTTAGCGGGGAGACTAGTGAGATCTGAGTGAAATCTGCAGCTAATGGCACGTCGGTCCTAACGTCTCCGTCCTGACGAGGTCACCGCAGGGTCCTGCACAACAGAGAGTGGCCCTGTCCAAAATGCCCAGGACAACCCCTTGGAAAACTCTGGGCGTGGAAGTGAGGGAGGAGACGCACAGCGCCTGAGTCATAGCCACCCTCCACGGGCCCCGTCAGCAGACTGGGGAGGACGGGGAACATGGTCACGTTAGAAACCGAGCCCAGGAAATAGATGGTTAGGCTGGAATTACAGAATCTTGACGCCCCACGTTCCAGAGCGGGCCGGGGGCACTTAAGGCGCAGTGCAGGGGGCGGGCGCTCCCAGGGCCAGGCAGCTCGCAGAGGTGGGCTTCCACATTCCTCGGGGAGACAGGCCCGTGCCCCGGGCGGGTGCCGGTGCCCCTGAGCAGAGTGCGTGGCTTCCAATCCCACGCCCGGCTCTGCCTCCTCATCCCAGACGGGGGAGCGCAAGCACGGGCCTCGCAGAGCAGCGCCAAGGCCTGCACGAGCGGCCCCGGGCGAAGCAGGCTTCACACACGGAGAGCTGTCACCACATGTGGGCGAGAAGGACGCGGGGAGGACCCTGGTGCCAAGGGAGCCGCCCCTGGGCGCGCATCCGCAGCCGAGCCAGGGGTCCCGAGCCATGCGAGCGGGGCTTTCAGGAACGCCCTGTCCCCTGGGGGCAGTCTTCGAGAGCTTTGGACTAAAGGAAATGCCTACAAAAACTTTTTTAAAGCTGTGTAATTTCCCCATAATTATTTTTATAGTTATGTTTTTCTCTATAAAACAGCAATAAAAGCCTCAACACAAAAGGTTTGTTTTTAACAAAATGTGCTTGCTTTTAACGCAGCAAACAAGGGAATTTCTGGGGAATCTGTGCCCCTTCTCAGCCAAGCAGAATGTCCTCAGGAAGGGGGTGCTCAGAGGCGTGGGGAGGCCCGGGGCCAGGGAAAGGAAGGGCACCGGGGAGGGGACTCGCTTGGGACAAACAGGAGCCCCCAGGCCTGCCCAGACACGTGGGCCATGGTTCAGCGCCAGGCCCCACCCCCACCCAGCTCGGGGAGAGCCACACACTGGGCACCGCAGGGCCCTGCTCATGGCTTGCCGAGTACCAGCCTCATAAAAGAAAGGACGGCCTTGTTCACTGCTGTGCCCCCCGCGCCCACAGGATGGACTAGGAAGGGACATGTGGCACAAAGCTGTCCGTATCTGGGGACTGAACGGAGAAGAGGCTGTGACCCCGGCCCTGGCCTACGCTGTGGGGCTGCTGGTGGGAGGGACCCTGCACGGGTCAGGTAGCTAGATCCCGCACCCCGCGGTCCTCACCCCCTGAAGAGGAAGAAAGATCAGGAGCGCTTGCTGGGCGCACGCACCCCACGGGGGGTGGGGTGCGGGAGGTGCCCGGCCATCCCACCCACAACACAGCCCCGGGAGATCAGCGCTGCCAGCACCTCATAACGGGGAGGGAAAAGGGCTTCGAGAGGTCAGGGAACCGGCTCAGCTCACACCAGGAGCAGGTGGACGCGGCCCTCGACCCCCAGGTGGCCCGGACACAGGCACCTCTCAACCCAGCCCTCTCCGCCCCCAGCTGCCCGTGCCCTCCCTGCACCCCAACTCCCCTCAGCACCCTCTTTCACAAGGGGCCGCGGTCTGTCCGGGCCCCTTGGCCTGGCTTCTCAGGGAGCCCGGGGGCGAGCAGAGCGGGCGGGCAGGGAGGCGGGCGGACTCACCATGCGGATCTGGGCCTGGGCCTGCGGCAGCACGCCCGCCTGCTCGGACTGCGCGATGCTGAGGAAGATGCCGGCCTCCGCGCTGAACTGCAGGACGCTGCCCTGCAGGCGGGCGACGAAGTGGCCGAAGCTGCGGATGCAGCAGATGCGCACGACCGCCTGAGGGGACACGGTGGGGGAGGGGTGTGGGGCGGAGCAAGGCCCTCAGCACCCCAACCCCCCACGGGCCCCTTCCACCCAGCCTCCCAGCCAACAGCGGCTCCTGGGAAAGGCCTGTGGTCTGGGGGGTGGGGGTGAGTGCCGCGGCCCAGAGCCTCTGGAGGCAGACCAGCGACTCCCTCGGGAAGACAGGAGGCAGGGGCGCCGTGCTGGGGGCAGGAGGACCTGGGTGCTGATGCCACCTCCCTCCTCGGGGCCTTGTGTGTGACACGAAGCACTGGGCTACGTCAACGTCTCCAATCTAGGTTTTGGTGGGCAGAACAACTGTTTCCCAGCAGACAAAACCTTCTCTAGAAGCCTAACCCACAGAAGACTAGAGCCAGTGGGGCGCCTGGGTGGCTTAGTCGGTTAAGCGTCCGACTTTCGCTTAGGTCATGATCTCGCGGTTCGTGGGTTCGAGCCCCGCGTCGGGCTCTGTGCTGACTGCCAGCTCAGAGCCTGGAGCCTGTTTCAGTCTGTGACTCCCTCTCTCTCTGACCCTCCCCTGCTCACGCTGTCTCTCTCTCTCCTAGAAATAAATAAAAAAAAACATTAAAAAAAAAAATTTAAAAAAAATAAAAAAAAAAAAAAAAGAAGACTAGAGCCAGGCTTCTCTGGCTGAAGACAAGCCACCAAGAGGCTCCCTCGTGTGTGTACAGGGGAAGGGCTGGGAGGCCTGCTCGCCTGGCTTTCCCTAGCTGGCCCCTGTGGTGACTCAGATTCAAGGGGGACCGGCCTGGGGCACCTAGGTGGCTCAGCCACTTAAGCGCCTGACTTCGGCTCAGGTCATATCATGGTTGGTGAGTTTGAGCCCCGCGTCGGGCTCTGTGCTGACAGCTCCAAGCCTGGAGTCTGTTTCGAATCCTGTGTCTCCCTCTCTCTCTGCCCTTTCCTGGCTTGTACACACACGCGCTCTATTTAATGTTAACTAAACAAACACACAAAACCATCAGTGGCCCTCCTTCCAGGCCACCCCGCGCCCTCCCCGCTCTCTCCAACAGGGGGACACAGTGGAGGGGGGCCTGTCCTATGCAACGCGCCCATGGACCAGCATCCTGCCCAGAAGGAAAGCGAGCTCCGTGCCTTCCAGAAGGAAGCCCGCCCAGCCCAGCCCACCCAGCCCAGTCCACCCAGCCCAGCCCAGCCCGAGGCTGCTCTCCCTGCCTGGACAGGAGGGCCACGTGCTTTGCTGCCGGATGTAACAACACAGCACGTGGTGTGAGAAACGCCAGCCTCACCTCCTCTAAGGTGCTGAGCAGGGGCCGATCAGTGTCAAAGTTAAAGCGTCTGTGGGCAGCCCGCAGGGGAGGCAGGTTACGAAGGGCCGTGTCCTCTGGGAGCAGCAGACTAGAGGGCAGGTCAGGCAGGTCACCACCTTCGAGAAGGTCCTGGACCTCGGGACACAGGGCCAGGCCTGGAGGACAGAGGACACGTGAGACCACCCGCCCTACGGGAGCCCCGGAGGAAGGACACAGCCCTTCCTCCCCTTGAGAACGCATAGGCTTGTCTGCACGGCCCAGGAAGACTGGAGCTGGGGGGCAGGGGGAGCGATGGGCTCAGATGGGGAAGGCTCCCGACAGCAGGGTGAAAGCAAGGTGGCCACATCTCTCGAATGAGGCCAGAGGTGGGGAAGGTGGGCACAAGCAGCTGGAAGGCAGCGGGGAAGGATGAGCCCTGGAGGCGGAGGCTGACTCAGGGACAGGCACGGGCACCGGCGACCAGGGCTGGCTTCCAGCCCCTCCCCTCCCAATGCCTTCCCCAGGGGGCACGGCCGGCAGGGCAGTGACGGGGGAAACTGGACACAGCGACACCGCGATGGCCGCTGTGTGTCAGGGTGGCTGGGCAGTGAGGCCCAGGAACCTTCTTACCCCCAGGCTGGGTTACCAGGCAGGGGGATGGGCTCTGTGGGGCCACTGAGGAGGGAGGGGTGAGGGGAAGGGGGTGGTGCCAGCGCCTCACTCACCGGCCTCCTGGAGCTCGCCGGAGCCAGGCAACAGGTTCAGCAACACGGACAGGCGATTCCACAGACTCTGAGAGCTCTGGGGAGAGCGGGGGAGGCGGGGGGCCTTCAGTTCAGCGGGGCAGGTTCGAGGGCAGAGCAACCCCCGGGGGTCTGGGGCGATGGCAGGGGCGGGGGCTCATGGAAGACGCAGAAAACAGGGAGCCAATGTCACGAGGAATCAGCTAAACCCGGTCACCAGCTGCAGCTTTGGTCGTGGGGGGAAGGCACGGGACCACAGCCAGGGCCCTCTGGGTCTCAAGTGCTGGGGAGGCTCCTCCCCGTCCCCTACCCCACGTGCCCATTCTGGAGCCCCTGTCCCTGCCGTCGCCACACCTGCACGCTGACTATGGCTGCTGAGTAACCAGCTGCTGGCAGAGGAACACACGCCCAAGGGCGCACCTGGTGCTGACCCACGGGCCCCAGGCACTAAGGGGGCACTGGTGTGATAAAGCAGCTCGGACCAAGGCTGCAGGGCCATCGAGGCTCCAGCCAGACTGGACCTGAGAGGGCACCGCCACCCCATGGGCCTCCAGGGCGCCAGCCTCACCCCTGACTCCACCGTGTCCCCACCCCAACACCTCCGCCCCTGGATCCCATCTCCGTGGCCCCCTCAGCGCACTGTCCCCACTCTGGACTCTGGGATGGGGATCAGAGCGTGCACGCATTCACCAAGCCTGTTCCCCACAGGCACGACGCCCAGCGCTGTGGACACGCAGGGGGAGAGAAGCAGCGAGGTCGTGTCTGGGCCCAGGCCACAGGCGCTCGAGGCACAGGTCACGTCTAACCCTTTCTCCGTAAGAAGGATAAGGGCCTGGCACAAAGCAGGTGCCCGGCACTAACTCCTGTGGTGCTGGAACCTCGCAGGGGCCCCCGCCCCTTCCCCCCGAAGCCCCGGAGCCGCACCTGCGCACACACGACGATGAGCTCCGGGTTGGCCCGGAGCCAGTCCAGGAAGACCTTGACGGTGGGAAGCAGGCCTTCAGCCGCCAGCACCTGCAGCTTCTCCTGGACGCTGCGCTCGTGGCGACAGGAGCGCCCGCTGGACTCGCTGCCCTCCGACTCGGAGCCGTCCTCAGAGGCTATGCGGGCACAGAGCAGGGGTAAGCTGCAGCCAGGGGACACGTGCACCCCGTGCACCCCGGACTCTTCAGGATAATTCTGACACGAAAGACGGGGAACTCACTACACACTCTGCCTCGTTTTCCTATGCCACTAAGTGGCTGCAGGAGGAGGAGGCCTCCTGCAAGGAGGCCGGGGCCTTTTACAACCCACTTCTGGATTCAAGCAAACCTGCGAAGGGTCCGTGGGGAGTCACTCGGGTGGTATTCGTGACAGACCCGCTCTGTGCCAGGAGGCAGGGCCCCGGCTCTGGAGGGGGACGGCAGGAGGGAGACGAGGCACAAAGACCTGAACTACCCGGCCCCTGGCTGTCCAGCTGCCAGAGCCCGGAGCAGGCCCTCGGCCTCCACACGTCAGCCTCCTCACTTCTCAGGCCCGCTCCGAGTGCCACCTACCCCCGGTGCGGCGCTACGTTCTGAGCACACAGCACACCAAGCCCAGGCGGCCCTGCCCTCAAGAGGCTCCCCACCAACAGCCGGCCTCACCCGAATGCGAGGCCTGGAAGCTGCGGAGGGCGGAGGCCACAGGAGCCCGCGGGACAAAGTCTAGTAGCCTTGAAGGATCCCAGATCGAGCGATTTAAGGGGAAACCAGAGAACAGGTAAGACCTGGCCACGTGCCAGGCTCTAGGCAAGGGAGGAGAGTAGAGTTCAGACCAAGGGAGCACCGAGCAGAGGCCTGGGGGCGAGAGACAGCACTCAACAGGGCGGACAACTCCTGCCTCTGACAATTCAACAGGACAGCGCCAGGGGCGCCTCGGGCCAGTCGGGTAAGCACCCCACTTCAGCTCAGGTCATGATCTCAGGGTCCGGGGGTTCGAGCCCCGCGTCAGGTTCCGTGCTGACAGCTCAGAGCCTGGCGCTGCTTCAGATTCTGTGTCTCCCTCTCTCTTTGCCCCTCCCCTGCGAGCACGCACTCTCTCTCGAAAAAATAAATTTAAACAAGAGAACCCCAACAGCAGCCCAACACAGCGCCCGGCGGACAGCAGGCTCCGCAAATGCTTGCTGTTGCCAACTGGGTGACCCTATGCAGGGAAGACCCCAGGAGAGGGGTCACTGGAGCCAGCAGCCCTGGCAGGACGTGGGCTGACACCAGGGGGCAGCCCCATACCCGCAGGGCTGGGGAGTGAGTGGGAGGAGGGAAAGACCACGAAACGGGGGGTGGGGGGGAGCACTCTGGGAACACGCCCTGGGACTGCACCACAGTCAGACAACAAAGGTGAGGCAGCGAGGGTGGGGACGGGGGCGTTTATGGCGAAGGTGGCGGGGAGGTGTGGACCAGAGCAGGATGATGGCAAGAGGCCCAAATACCTGGCTCCGAGGGCCGGTCTGCATCCCCATTGACACAGGGCCTCTGGGTGGCCGCAGCATGGGGCTCGGCAGGGGGCTGGAGGAGCAGGTTGCTGAAGGTGGGGGCCAGTCGGAAGCAGCGCTTGCTCTGGAACATCTGGGTGGACATGGCCTGTAGATTGCTGGCAATGCTAGCCTCACTGGGGCCCAGCGGGCCATTGAGAGACTCGGGAGCCTCCGACCTGGGCCGAGGGGGCTCCAGGGCTGGGGACCGGGTCCCCTCCTCATCTTCAATATCTTCCAGGTCTGATCGGGACTCTTGGCTGTTCATTTCTGAGTCTGTCTCCGCATCAAAGGCCGTCCCCCCACCTTCCAGGCTCTTGTCCGAGCCGCTGTCCGAGCCCTCACTGGCTGGGGCCGACTCACGGCTCGAGTCCGACTCAAAGCCTTCACTCAGGTCACTGTCATCCCCAGCTCTGGGTGGGTGGCGGCGGCGGCGCAGGCAGGAGAGGCGGGAGAACTTCCGGCTCTTTCTGACCTCACCGGCTTGAGGTGCTACAGGAGGGGGCTCAGGGCCTGGCGCCTCTTCCTTCTCCAAGTTCTCATCTATGCACAGAGAACAGTCAGATGGGGCCTAGGGACACAGCGGGGCCTGGAAGTCCGAGGCGCTCTTCAATACCCCCTCCCCAGCACGCCTGATCCCCATCCTTGATCCCGAGCCCAAGGCGCCCGTCCCCAGCCACTCCCGCACCTGTGCCATCACTCTGGAACGCCGGCACGGGGTTCTCGCCCTCCTCCAGCTCGGCCTGTAGCCGTATGTTGACGTGATTGACGAGGTGGGAGAAGAGGGCCAGGGTGAAGGCGATGGCCGCGCTGTACTGCTTGGAGCCTAAAGCCAGGGGGGCCAGGGGTCAGGGCCCGGGGCTCTGAGGGGCAGGCGCCCACGGCGTCAAGTCCATCTCCCGTTCTCAAATGTTCCAAGGACCCAACTACTCCTCAAAGCCTCCTCTACGGAAAACCGATTCCTCAGGTCTCCGCATCTAAGATGTGCCAGCTCGCTCTGTGCCTCCCCGGGCACGCATACCCTCTTGGGCCACACCGTCCTCCCTGGCTCCGAGGCCCTCACACTGGCTCCTCCTCACAGCCCGAGCCCCTGCACACCCGGCCCTGCCAGGAAGGTCTGCAGAACTAACTGCCCCCAACAGCAAGGCCTAAACTCGGTCTGCACCCTCAGCTCAGCACCCTGCCCTCTGTCCGCCTGGGTCGTGGCCGAGACGGCATCTGTGGGAGGGGGAGGGGTGGAGGTATGCGGTTGCCCACGTTCATTCACCAGAGCAACTTCAGGGTAGGCTTCCTTGTCCCTCACGCTCCCACGGCCAAGCAGTGACGCAAGCAGGGACGGCAAGGCTCGTGGGAGGAAGTTTATGAATAAGGAGCCGCAGGAAGGGTGCGAGGACCCCGGATGCGGGGGGAGTTAGTCACCTGCTCTCTTCAGGCTGTGCACACCCATGAGACAGATGATGACCATCTGGAAGATGAGAAGGTCCGGAAGGAAAGCGTAGCCGCCCTCGTAGTCGTCTTCGGCCTCGCTGGCCAGGCTGAGGCCGGGAGAGGAGGGCAGGTAGAAGAGGCACAGGTTGAAGTCCTCCAGGACCGACTGGCAGAGCGAGGTCAGCTCCGCGTCCACCGGGCTGCAGAAGGGTAGGAGTGCCAAGGAGGTCAGAGATGCGGCGCGGGGCAGGCACGGAGAGCTGGGGACACGGGGGGACCTGGGAGAGAGCCGGTCCGCCGGGGTCTCACACGCACAGCCCCCTCCACTCACCTGCTCCGGGGCTGCAGGAGGCTTTGCAAGTACATAAAGTTCACCAGCAACCTCTTAATGTCTTTACATCTGCAAGGAGAGGAGCCCCGGGTAAATGGCCGTCGCTGCGGGCCCCTCCGCCCCGCAGGCCCTACTCACCGCTTCTTGCTGGGAGAGAGCTTCCGAGTCTCACACTTCCTCAGCTGGTGGTACATTTTGGCCGCCTTGTCATACAGCCGCTTGAGGTTCCCATAGGCCCCCTCAAAGGACACGTCCGACTGGATGCTGCAGGAGACGGCGGTAAGCCACTGAGGCTTGGTGGGGGGCGGGGCGTGGAGCTCTGCTGGGGCTTTAGGGAGCAACGCTTCGAGCAAGTACAAGCTGCCCCCAGCCTCCCTTGCCATGAACATGCTCAGGGTGAAGGCCATCTTGCCAGATAAAATACACAGACAACAGTTCCAGATCAATCAGCGTAAAATTAATGGCTTCGTCTCCTCTATATCTGGAAGTGAAATACTTAATCCTACTGTCACAAACTTAACTTCGACGCTGTCCCTCAACAGCCTTCGTCTTTTTTAAAATACAGAGCACTTAACAGCAGGCAGCAGCCGACAAGCGGCGAGCACGTACAAGAGTATTTACGTGCACAGCCTCACTGTCCTCACAACACTCGTTTAACACGAGTGTGTACCGAGTGCTTCCCTACGTGTCAGGCACTGCACCCGATGCTGTACATACGCACGAGAAGATGGAGCCTGAAAGAACAAGAATGCGGCCAAGGCCACACGGCTACCTCATGGCGGAGCGGAGTCTTGAGCCCGAGCCCGTCTCACTAGAGTCTACACCCCCAACGGTACGCTGTTCTGTTCCTAATGTCTTTTCTGGGGGAAAAACCTTTTCATCATAAACAGTAAGGTACAGAGAAGAATAAACACGTGCTTGTGAATATGCCGTAGCCACAAGTTCTCTGACCCTTCTTCCAGCCACATGGGGGTTTCCTGTCTGCTTCCCTTTAATAGGGGGCTGAGGGAAGAGAACTATGTAGTGCAGCTGCTCTGACCCACAGAACACTGTGGAAGGGACCACTTCCAGGCCCAGGCCCTGGCCCTAAGGCACTGACAGATTCTGCTTCCAAATCTCTTGGGTCATTCTTCACTGTTGGGAGCCCTGAGCTACCACGTAACAAACCCATCCCTCCTCAAGGAAGAGAGAGCACACGGAGTGAGGTTTCAGACATATCAGCCCCTAGGTCAGCCGAACACCAGGGACGGATCCTAGACAAGGCCACCAGGGGAAGGAGCTGCCCAGCTGAGCCCTACCCAATTGCCCAACTCAGGAACAAGGAGATGTAAGTGCTTTAGCACAGCAGGGCAGGACCTCAGCCGGCACTGCCCAAACCTGGGTGTGCTGCGCTCTCTTTGGAAGTGACTCATCCTAAATCAGGCCCGTAAGCGTGACGAGGGACCAAGGACAAGGGGGCATTCCCTGGAAGGCATGTGAGGAATGGAAGGCTACAAACCTGGTGACTGTATTTAAGAATGAATACAGTGGCGGGGGTGGGGGTGCTGATCTAGGAAAGGAGACAGGCACCTCAAGAGCAAATACTTTGTTGACAGCAGGGAAGAGCTTTCCTAGACCAGGTGAAGCAAGGATCGTGACACATGCAAGTATAAGGCAGAATCTGACTTTATACTTTAGGATTTGCTCAGTAAACTTATGAAGACCAGCTCATCCCCTCTGCCTTGGAGCCTGGTTTATATCCACCTGCCCCGCATGTGACTGGCTGCTCAAGTGGAAGGTGGCCCTGGCTGGGGGCCAGCCAGTTTAGCCCTGACGACAGCCTGGTCAGCGGCACCCCGTGGACCCGGACCCACTGGGCTATGCTGACTCAGCAGACTGCGCGCCTGAGCCGGGGCCCCGAGTCCACGTTCCTTATTCTGAGAGTGGAGTGTCAGCACCAGGGAGGCAGTGAGCCGCCCTAACCCTCACCCACGGCCACCAGGTCACCTCGAGACACTGGAGCTCTACAGTTCTGCAGCTCTTGTCATCTGCTACCTTGATGACATTTTACTGACTGGATCAAATTTATTTCCTTCCAGAAAGCAGTTCTCTATTTCACATAAGACGGTGGGCAGCGACTCTGGCCGTCCCAGGTCCCACAAATCTGGGTGACCTTGTGAAAAGCAGCAGGGCTGCATCAGGGTGCCCCTGACAGGAGGGACCCCTCAACCTGAGCTTCCCCTCGTTCAGCCAGGAGGCAGAAAAGGGAAGAGAGAAGGCAGAGCAGGAGCGGTGCGGGCGGGAAAGCTGGGCCAAGGAAAGGGCTGGCAGCCACTCACCAGCGCAGGTAGCAATACATGGCTTCCACATTGTAGTACTTGCTGCCTGCGAGCGTGCCCAGCTGGTTGAAGGGCATTCCTGGAGAGAGAGAGAGAAGTCACGCAATCTGCGGGCACAATACTTACCCAAGGCTGCCAGGACCCGGCAAGCCCCGGAGAACTCAGGGGGAGAACAAGGGGTCCCGGTGATCAGCAGCAGAGCCCTCCACGCCTCCGGGCCACCGGTGACGGCAGACTCCCTTCCCATCAGTTCCGGCCCCCCAGCCTGCCCTGCGGGGGACCTCAGCACCCGGGTGTCATCCCCTCGCCCGGAGCTGTGGCTCTGCTGGGGTTGATGGAACGTCACAGAGCCCTGGCCTCTACCCCGGCTCGGCTGCTCACCTCAGAGCTCTCCTACCTACAGCTAATCCTCACCTCTCCCTCTAATGGAGTCTTATCTCTTCTCTGTGCCTCCTGTGGGAAGAACAGCTGAAGCAGAGTTTCTTCTTTCTACAGAGACCTCAGGGACAGAGAAGGGACAGCCACCTTCTCTTCCTTCCCCTGCTGCCTCCCTCCTTACAGTGAGCGCGAATCATGAGGAGGACACTGTGTAACTGAGCTGAAGTGCGGCGGAACAGAGCACGGGGGACCGAGGGAAGCTGGCGCGGCCTGCCTGCACCTCAACTTGGTCTTCCCCTTGGAAAATGCGGCTGGGGGGGAGGCTCGGGGGGGGGGGTGCCACTTACCAATCTGGGGGGCTACTGACAGGGCCTGGTAGTAAAATCTCTCAGCCAGCAGCTCGGTGTCTACGCCAGCTAATTCATTCTGATACCGTGCTGCAGGAGAGAGGAGGAAGAAAACTCCGTGACGCCGTGGCTCAGAAAAACGTCCCCTCATCTGGGGGTCCACTCTGTGAGGCTGTGCTGAGAGCCTGGTAGGAAGACATCTGAGCTGGGGGCCCGGCTGCTGGGGCCTCTGACACAATCTGAACTGTGCGTGACTACGGGCAAGCTATTCAGCTCTTTCTTCCTCACTGGTAGCTTCCAAATGTGTTTACAGCAGGTTCTTGATCACCTGTCCCCAAGGAAGGCGACCCACAGCAGGTGTAACTGCTTGGAAAGACCTCTGGTACTTGGTTCCAGAATGCCACTGGACGTCCCTGTCCAGTCATGCCCAGGCCTTACGAAGCACACCTGGTCTGCCTAAGCAGTGGGCTCGCCCTGTGCACACTGTGTCTCAGGGGTCTCGGGGGGAGGGGAGGAGGCTGGGGCCAAGGAGACAGGGAGCCTCCAGTAATTAAAGATAATCAACAGCCACCCACCAACGGCCTGATGAGGAGCCTTCGGCTGCCAGGACTAAGAGCCAGTGGCCATCAAGCAAGAGAGTACTGTTCTATTTGGAGGAGCGTCTGCTGGGCAGGTAAACCCTCCGTGAGGTCTGCCTTCAACTCCTCTGGGAGTCCATCAGGGGAAAAGAAGAGCCCAAAGGAAAAAAGCATCGAATTAAAACCCTCCTAACCCACTACTGAAACCAAGTTACCACTCGGACTTTCTCAAAGTTCGTCTTCTGTGTTCACGGCACCTCCCTGACTCGCGGAAGGGCAGCGGAAAGAAGGGAACATCGTACGACAGGAGGAAAGAGTCACAGCAGCCAAAGCGGCCCCGCTGCTCTCCCAGCGCGTGCAGGGTGGTTCCGACAAACGAAGCGGCTTTCCGCCTGTCCCGGAGCCCAGAACAGAAGAAGTTCAGGTTCTTACACAAATCCCCGAGGTACATGAGACATCGGTGGCACGCCATCTGTGCCCAATCCATCTCCTTCCCTGAGGCAGACACTGGCTTCTTGCATCCTGAGAAAGACAGACAGACTCAGAAGCCCATCCCCCTGCCCCCCACCCGAGGGGAAACGCCTTTCCCAGGTGGAGAAAGGACACCAAGAAGCCACCGCTAGTCCTGAAAATCCTGTGTTATGGGGCAGAGAAGACACTCATCCAGGACACAGGTGGAGACATTCACAGGAAAACCGCGAACCAGAGGAGACGGGCTAGGGTCCCCGACCTAGGACAGTTCCCTGGGGGAAGGCCCCTAGAAAGGAGGAAGAGGTGAAGCTCCAGTGTCAGGACAGTCTTGGGTGCCGTGGGTGGAAAGGGTGACACGGAGCTGAAAGGCCTGGCTCTACAGACAGGAGACCTGCCCGGGACAGATGGCCCGAATGAGGCCACGGTAAGTGCTCCTGGCTTCCACCCGGAGGAGGAGGCCCACCAGACAGCCCGCCCGCAGAGGACAGGGGAGCCTGCCCTGCATGGGGACAGGCATGGCCACTGCCCCATGTGCCGGGCTCTCATCCCCCCTCCCCCACATGCCGGGCTCTCACCCCCTCCCCCAGCAAGCATGTAACCTCAGTTCGGAGAGCCTGAGCTCTTTAGCCAGTTTTCCCACCTGACAGGGACTTGTCCAAGCTCTGTTTAGTGTCAAGTTCACCGACCGACCCCCCAGCAACCCCATGAGGCGGCCGCTCTCGTCGCTCCCACCTGACGGTCAAGGAGACCCGTCACACAGCAGGTAAGCGGCAGAGCCAGGTTCAAAAGGCAGACTGGCTCCAGGGCCCACGCCCTCGTCCGCGCCACCTCGCAGCCAGTTTGCTCGGAAAGCCCTTCCGACTCTTCTCTACAGACACCTCTTGGCCGTCTGAACATGAAAACCTCTATGAGGAGGAAAATGGGAGCTGGGGGGACTGACCCTTTGAGGTAAGGGTTCTTCACCTTCTTCTGGGCTATGGACCCCTCCAGCCTCTGGCACGAGGCCTGAGAGGGAAGGTCTCAGGTTATGTTGTTTTGTTTTTTTTTAAAGTGTATTTATTTTGTGAGAAAGAGGAAGCAAAGGGAGGGGTAGAGAGAAAGGAGAGGAGGGGGAGGGAGGGAGGGAGAGCGAGAGGGAGAGGGAAAATCCCAAGCACTGTCAGCTCAGAGCCCTACACGGGGCTCGAACCCATGAACTGTGAGATCACAACCTGAGCTGAAATCAAGAGTCAGATGCTTAACCAACTGAGCCACCCCGGTGCCTCTTGTTTTGTTTTTAATGTTTTGTAAACGCAGAGTGCAGTGCGGTGCTTCTGACGGAGAATGTCGCCGTGTGGTGGGGATACCCGCTGGGACCCTGAGTGCGCAGCAGGGCAGGGGAAGGGCTGTGAGGAGCAAGAGGTTCCAGGGAGGAGGCGAGCCGGGGAGGAGGGCTAGACGGTGGCCAGACTGAAGAGCAGCAGAAAAAGCTCGGCCTCCGGCCCCTCGGGCAGGAACGTCTGTGAGCCCCGGACTTTCAATAGTTGCAAAAACCCTGGGAAACAACGTCTGACGCCGAGAGAGCAGTGCCAGGGGCGCCGGGCTGGCTCAGTCAGCAGAGCGTGCGGCCCTTGCTCTCGGGGTCCTGAGCTTGAGCCCCACACTGGGCGTGGTAGTTACTTACATAAGTAGAGCCAGCCCTGCTCTAGATCATTCCATCCCTCCCTCTGGCTACACCTCAGTCTGCAGGCCCAGGAAAAAAGAAACTCTCTTTCCTCAACATCTTCACCCTACGCTGCGTGCTTGCTTGGATGAACCCAAACTCCACGAGCCACGTGCGGGCCTTGCTACAATCCTCCAGCCCGGCCAGGTCACAGGCTACGCCAACCCCGAATGCGGCGCCTCATGGGCGTCACTGACCTATGAGGGGGTCGGTGACGTGGGTCCAGTCGATGCAGCACTGCAGCTCCAGCTGGTAGTGGGACTGGATGTAGAGAAGCAGGTGCTGGTAGAAGCCGATCCCAGCAACCAGGTGTGTCCTGTAGGCACATTCCAAGGTGCTGCGGCTGTGGATGTGCTGGGCGTCGGGAAAGGGAGGGGCTGCTAAGCGACTCGCTCCGAGGACGCTCCCCTCCCAGCCCCGTTCCTACACGAGGACAGTAACCCGTCTCCTCGGCTCTGAACTGCATCCACACCCCCTCTCACTCTCGAGCTCTCCCCCAGCCTCAGGCCCACCTCTCTGGCCTTCCCCCCCGGGATGAGGCTCCTTTCCTCCCCTAATCCAAACCACATCGGAAGCCCTCCCTCCTCTCTGGCATCTCCTCCTTGGCTCCTCTTTCTCCAGCCGTGTCCTGGCCCACTTTCTAGCTGCTTCTTCCTTCCTAGCTTCCCTCTCTAGACACATTTCGTCTCAAGATCCAGGACCTCCCCTTACCTTTTTGTTAGTCTTGATGAGCTGAATGACTTCGTAGTACACCTTTCTCCACAGCAGCTCCTCAGCCTTCCTCCCATAGTCCACCGGGTGCAGGAACATAAGCTTGACACAGAGCTCACGCAGCCTGAGAGCACAGAGGAGCACAAGACACTGACCGCCCTGGGGCCCTGGGTGGAGCGAGGAGGCATTTGCCAATACCCGCCCGACAAATCCCTGCCTCCCAGGAGACGTCCAGGGTCCATCTGCGGGACCCAGACAATCAGCGGTCTACAGGGCAAGTGGGAGCCCCCAAAGGACAGAGGCAGGAGCAGGAAGAACATTAGTAGTCTTCTTCCCCGCACGCTTCTCTCCTTTTTTCCTGCCTTTTTACCCATCTTTCTTCCCTGTCACTAAGCAGCACGGCCAGCTGTGCCAACTCCAATGCCATCCATATGGCCCCAGTCTGTTAGATGCAGGAGCTTCAGAGAGAATGAGGGGTCCCCATGTCTCCTCTCAGGAAGGCCAGGGCTCACAGCCCATTATTGTAGCATGAGGTCAGGAGGTAAGAGAGGACAGGTGTCTATATGCAGCAGTTTCGGGTGGAGAGGAGGGTAGGGGAACCGTCCGGATCTGTGGTTTTGCAGCCTCCAGCTTACTTGTTCCTCAGGCTAATGTTCTCTGGTTTGAACACTTCTTGATAAGCAGTTTTGTTGCAAAGGATGAGGTCAAGTCGATGCACAGCCTCCACCACAGCCCTGGAGGGAAACACAGGCACACGGTCCCTGAGCCGTGCGTGTGTGCACGCAGGCGTGTGTGCACCCAGGCCAGGGCGCTGACCCTTGAGAAGCTGCAGGTAGGGGCGGGGGGCAGGCTGCATGCAGAGCCGCACAAAGCAAGATGAACCCAGTCTCCACCCGGTGTAACGCCTCCCTGCTTCAGGGGACGTTTGGCAACCACAGACATTTCTCATGGACCCTCCTTGCGGCAGGGGTTTGAGGGCATGGGAGGAGTTGCTACTGGCATTCAGTGGGTGCTGCGACACCCAACAATACACAGGACAGTCAACCACAGTGACTACCCAGCCCCAAATGTCAGCAGTGTCAAAGCAGAGAAACCCTGTGATATAAGAAGGTAGACTCTTTGTTGTTGTCATTGTTGTTTTTTAACATTTACTCATTTTTGAGAGGCCGAGAGAGAGCGAGGGGGGGGGAGGGGGAGGAGCAGAGAGAGGGAGACATGGACTCTGAAGCACATTCCAGGCTGAGCTGTCAGCACAGAGCCCAACGCGGGGCTCAAACCCACGGACGGCGAGATCATGACCTGAGCTAAGTCGGGTGCTTAACTGACTGAGACAACCAGGCGCCCTAGAAGGTAGACTCTCTTAATGGAAAGAGCCTCCACTGAGATAGCCAGGAAATCTAGAGTTTGATCCCTGGCCTGTCTTTCTAACTCCGTGCCTTTGGGTAAATTATCTAACCTCTTTAGGCCTTAGTTGCCACATCCACAAAAAATGGAGATAATGGTAGCAGCCACCTCGGAGGACTGTCAGAATTCAATGAAAGAAGTGATGTACGACATTTTAAAATTTTTTAATTTTTATTTTTTTTAGTGATGTATGACATTGATATATGGTAGGCATTCAATAAATAATAGTGGAATGAATTAATTATCCGAGAATTTATTATCTCTGACATTAAGGAAATGCATTCCTAGCATAAAATTCTATTTTTGAAATACTGGGGTACGGGAAATGGCAGCGGGGTGGGGGGTGGGCACTGAGCTGTTTAGTCATAAGGTCTCCTGGATTCTGCTGAAGAAATTCTTTGATATTAGGGTGCAGGCTCCAGGTCCTGGGCAAAATATCTAGCTTCCTTACGTCCCAGTTCTCCATCTGCAGAACGGAAATAGTATCATCACCTACTCTGTGAGAGTGAAGTGAGCTGATACACAAAGCACTCGTAATAGTGCCTCATTCGTGGGAAGTATCCAGTAAGGGTGAGTTTCCACCTTTCTTGCTATATACCGAAGGAGGAGACTCTAGACCCGAAGAACAAGAACCAGGGAACTCTACGATGGATGGCTCAGCAGTGCCAAAGGGAGGCGTCCTCTCTAGGAGGGCAAGACCCAGAGGGTGACGGGAAGCCATCATGAGAACAGGTGAAATCAGACACAGCTCCCGGCACAAAAGCAACCAAAAAAAGGGAGAGTGATGATTGCCCAAACGATCCAAGACCGGGAACATGTGCTCCGGGGCAGCGGACAGTGGGCCGCAGCAGGACGCCTGTGAGGCTCAGGTGGCGCACCGCTCACGGCCGCTGTGCACAGGGCACGGTGAATGCCAGCGCCCAGATGAGTGGGTGGCACGGCGATCTAGGCCTTCTCACAGGCAGGCCTGAGAGCTCAGCATTTCTGCAAACACCTTCTGGGCCCGGAGATGGGAGCCAAACCCTGTAGCCAGCCTGGCCCTCAATGCCAGGGGTGTGATTTGCCCTGTGCCAGCCTAACTCCCCAGGACAGGCTTTCTAACGTCAGTGCCGGGCACGGATCTAAGGAGCGTGTGCACACGTCTTCATGGGCAAGCTCCAGGGTTCTCCTTAGATTCTCAGTCCAAAAAAAGGTTAATAACCATTACTTTAGAAACTTCTAATTGCAAATTTCTTTTTTGGAAAGTAATCTCTATGCTCAACGTGGGGCTCCAACTCCCGACCCCAAGATAGAGAGCTGCATGCTCTACTGAGCCAGCCAGGTACCCCTAAAAATATCTTTGGTCGGGTCAGTTAATTGGCCTCACTAACTGGTATTTGTGGCCCTTCCAGCATGCCTTCTGCTGCTGCCTTTTCTTCTTTTGAAGGGCTTTTAAACACTGCAGAATTTTGTCTCTGTAAGCAGACATGGGAATTTCCCAAATGCACCGAAGCTCAGGGTGACAGTTTCATAGTCTATCGACACATTTGTCTCAGGCAGAGAAGTCAGATTTTCCTCCCCCAGGTCCTTCCAGCACTCACGGCTTCTTTAATAAAAGATAAAAACAGAGACCTGCCGCCTCACGTTTATTTCCACCCCGCTTGAGCCAGGAGCGGACAATTACCCGCAGGGGTACCCGGGTGCACAGACGCACGCCACACGTGCAGATGCGTCACCGTAGGCCAGTCAGCGCTGTGAGGGTAAGAGCTAGATCTGCCCAAGGGTCACCAAGGGTGACCGCGGCTATTCCGGAAAGCAGGTGATGAGGAAGGGATCCTGCAGCAGGGCCCACGCTCTGACAGGCAGCGTGACAAGGCACATGTGCCAGCCCCAGCCAAGTCCCCGCGGACCCAGAGGCTGCTGGGGGCAGCCAGTGGTGGGAGCCCAGGGGCCGTTGCACTGGGCCACCTGTCTATTTTTGGAGCGGCCTGTACTCCCCTCTGCCTTACAAGCCCCAGCAGGCAGGATGCCCACTCCAGGAGGAAAGAACGTGCTCTCCACTCCCTGCCAGGACCGCGGTGCTCTGGGGGTGCTCCTCCTCCCTAGCAAACACCCCTGCTCTGCAGAGCCCTGGCTGCATGAAAAGCCCAAACCCCACTCCCCACTAGAAGGCACAAAACTCAACTTGCTTTCGAACTTCACCCCATTCTCCAGCCCTGGGGCCCATGTTCCAGCTGTACCCCCCCCCCCCCCCCAAATCCTTAACCCTGGGTGGGAAGAGCTCACGCGGGCCTGTTCCCAACAGAGGGATGGGGGCTGAGGACGCGTCCTGGGGAGCGCGAGTGGCGCTGTGGTAATCAGAAACCGGGAATGGAAGCTGCCTGGCAAGACGCTGTAGTCATGAGGCTGGGAGGAAGCAGGACTCAGGATCAGGAGTCCCCGGGTGCCCTGAAATGGGCTCCCGTGACCTAAGGACACTCTGGACTCAAAACCTTTCGCGGCCCTTCCAGGCCAACACAACGAGCCTTCAGTCTCTCTCTTTTCATTCAAACTCGCCCAAAATTAGAGCCACGGGGGCTTCAGGGCGCATCCCACCCCGGCCCGTCCTCTTCAGAAGGCGGACAGCGAGGCCCAAGGTCACACAGCGAGCGGCGGAGGACCCGCGCCCGGCCCCGCGGACTCCTGCCCAGGGCTGTCCCCTCTGCGTCCTGCGGGTTTCGGGGCGCCACTCCCTTCCGGGTTGGCTGCGGCTGCGCCCCTCCCTCACCTCCCGACCCGCCCGCCCGCCGCCCAGCCGGGGCCGGCCCGAGGCTCCCGGCCCGGGGCCCCGTCCACGTGCTTCCCGGGCCGCCCGGCCCCGGCGCCCACCCCCGCCCCGGCCCGCACCCGGGCCCCGCCCGCCGCGGCCCCGCCCCCGCGGCGCCCACTTCCCCCGGCGGCCGCACGCACGCCCCGGCCCCTCACCGGTAAAGCCGCTTGGTGTGGAGGACCTTCGCCTCGGGCTCGCTGCTCTCCCCCGGGGGGGGGCCTTGGCTCATGGTGCCCGGGTCCGGGGCGGTTCCCGGTCACAGGCCTCCGCCGCCCGCCGCTACCGTCACCACTGCCGTGTCCAGCCGGAGCCGCCGCCGCCGCCGCCGCCGGCCCTGCTCGGCCGCCATCGCTGTGAGGAGGCTGCCCGCGACAGCTCCTCCTCCGCCTGCCAAATCTCGCGATAGCGGCGGCGCTGCGCCGGGTTGGGGGAGGGGGGGGGAAAGGCCTGCATGCTACCAAGTCTCGCGAGGCTCGTTTTCCCTCCCGGGAAGTTGCCAGAACTAAGTCTGGGCAGCGCGGCCTCCTTCCGGCTTCTCCAAGTCCTTGCGAAAAACTTTATTGACAAAGCCGCCAGAGAACGAACAGTGGACCCGGCGAGGGGCTGGGGCTCAACTCAGGGGCGTGGCCGCTGGGCCCACGGCTGGGAGCGAGGCTTTGCTTTGCCCCGCGGTGGCCGTGTGGTCTACACTGCCTGCCGACCCAACACGCGTCCCCCCCCGTTTGAGCAGCGTCCCTCTCAGGTTGCAGGTGATCCAGTTCTCCCTTCTCCCCCGTTACTTAACCGAACAAAAGTGTACGTGAGAGTTTGCCGGGGCAAGGGGGGCCGTGAGTGAGGCGTCTCCAGGACGTGCCCCCGCGCCGGTGCTCGCGCTCGGACCCCGCCCCGCAGCCTTCCTCTTGCTGTGTCTCCGCGAGTAGCCCAGCAAACCTTTATTGAACACCTGCTGTCTTCCAGGTGACACGGCGGTGAGCGATCCAGACTCTGTCCCGCCCTCACTAAGCTCGGGTGACTTTGGGGTGAGGCCCCACAGGAATGAGAAGCCCCTCTCACGTTTATGCCTTGGAAAGATTTCCTTGGATTCCTATTGCTTTCTCAACATTAGACCTAGGCTAAAAAGCAAGGTCGGGGGCGGGGGTGTCTGTGTGAGTTGTAATAGGAACGTAAATTCCCTTCCACCTCCATGCTCCTGGTTCCAGCCACCAACCTTTTTTCTGTTCCTGAAACAGCCTAAGCGGGTATTTCACTTGCTGTGCCCTCCTCAGAGCCCTCCTCGTTTCCTGTCAGGTCTCTGCTCAAATGTCTGCGCAGAGAGGTCATCGCTACTCCAATTGTCTTATTGATGAGTTCTGTATTATCTGTTACCGCGATAGAACAGGCTCCTTGAGGCCAGGGACCTTGCTTGCGCTCTCCCCGATGTCTGTGCCGAGCCAGTAACAGGTGCTCAGCAAACATTGCACAAGTGCAGAAATCCCACCCTTTCTACCTACTTCAAGTGCCCTTTGACGTACCCTCTGCTGTCCTGAGCTTCAAGCTCCTACACACCCCATCTGCCTAGAACACACACTTGCCTTTATGCCCAGCTGCACCCCCCACTTTCAGAGAGGGTGACGTCTGCCAGTGCTTTTCCTGTCGGCAGATTCAGCAGGGCGGGGCCTGCGCCTTTAATCTGGGCCCCACCTGCTCTGGTCAGACAGGTTTGGAGCCACAGGTAAAGGGAGAGAGACTGAGAGGGATACTTGCAGAGCCAGCAGGGAGCTGGGCAGCTCCTTCCCAGACGTTGGGGACCCTCCGCCTCTGCAGATGGAAAGTAAGAGGGCGTCATGGGTTCACATGGCAAAGGGTAGAAGGGCGTCGAGGAGGTGGAGGGAGGGACTCGGCCCCATCCAGAAGCAGTGAGGTGGAGGAGACAGGGAGGAAAACAGGAGAGGAGGCATGGGGAACAGCCATAATTAGACCTAGAAGCCAGAACGGACAGCCCCAGGCCCTCTGGAGAGGAAGGATGGAGGGCATGGGCTAGCGAAGAGCATGGAAACTGCCCATGCACCCACACTGGAGACCGAAGAACAGGGTGCACTGCTGCTGTCGGTTCCCCGGGACAGATTTATTAGCAAATCCCTGGTATCGGTTCCCAGGAGAATTAGCTCCAAGCAAGGATCTTCAAGAAGGGGAGGTTTGAAGGTGAAGGGGCAGCCTCTCTGTCCACAAGAGGCCCCTAGTGGGAAGGCAGCTCCAGGCAAAGTTCTAGACAACTCCCCTTCCTCCGGTTTCTGCATTAGGGTGGACGTGACCCCGGGGATTTCAGAGGAGAGAGAGGGGGCGGTAGAAGGCATGGGTGGGAGCTGGCCGAGGCCACCGCTGTCAACGCCTATGCCCCCTGACTCACCCTCTCCTGCTGGATGGCATCTGACGTTGGAAGGGTGTCTCCTTTTCAGCTGCTTACTTCCCTCCTGCCTCCTTCTGTGTCAACACCTTCCTCGGTACCATGTTCTCCCTAAGGTCCCACAAGGGGCTAAAGCCCATGAGACCAGCTGCCCCAGAGAGTTCCAATTCTGTCACCCTGTCCCAAGGGCCAGAAGCCAGGAACTCCTGACCAGGCTTTCTTCTGCTCCCTGCAGGGTGATAGGGCCTCATGGTAGAGCCCAGAGCTGAGGCCTCAAGATGACAGAACCCGAGACCCTGGCCCTACTGGAAGTGAAGGGGTCTGAGGCCCCGGAGAAGAGCCTGCCCCAGGCCTTGGTCCCCAACGGCCGGCAGCCAGAAGGGGAAAGTGAGGCCGAGTCCTCCAGGGCGGGGTCTTCTGCTGGGTCTCCCACAGCCGAAGAGGGGGCTGAGGATGGTCTGGACAGCACAGTGAGCGAGGCCGCCACCCTGCCCTGGGGGACTGGCCCCCAGCCCAGCGCCCCGTTCCCAGACCCCCCCGGGTGGCGGGACATCGAGCCCGAGCCCCTCCGGTCAGAGCCACCTACCAAGCTAGAGGAGTTGTCCGAAGATGATGCCAACCTGCTGCCCGAGAAGGCGGCCCGGGCCTTCGTGCCCATCGACCTGCAGTGCATCGAGCGGCGGCCCCAGGAGGACCTGGTGGTGCGCTGCGAGGCGGGCGAGGCCGAGCGCCGCCGGACCTGCCCACCTGCCCGGGCCGCCCAGCCTGAGCCCCTGGAGCGCAAGTGGGCCGAGGCCATGGTGAAGCCGCCCGGCCGCTCCTGCGGGGGCTGCGGGGGCTGCGGGGGCCGGGACGGGGTGCGGGCCGTGGCTTCCGTGGGAGCCGCCTTCATCCTCTTCCCCTGCCTGCTGTACGGGGCCTACGCCTTCCTGCCCTTCGACGCCCCGCGGCTGCCCACCATGAGCTCCCGCCTCATCTACACGCTGCGCTGCGGCGTCTTCGCCACCTTCCCCATCGTGCTGGGTGAGCCGCGCGGGGGAGAAGGGAGCGGGACGGGGGGGCAGAGCTCCCCTTCTCCGGGCCTCCCAGGCTCCGCCCCGCGTGCCCAGCCGGGGTGGGGGCCCCACCAAGGACCCTCCCTGGCGCCCCGCTGCTGCTCTATGCTGACCCCACGCCGCCCCCCCCCCCAGGGCTCCTGGTGTACGGGCTCAGCCTGTTGTGCTTCTCAGCCCTGCGGCCCTTCGGGGAGCCCCGGCGGGAGGTGGAGATCCACCGGCAGTACGTGGCCCAGTCAGTCCAGCTCTTCATCCTGTACTTCTTCAACCTGGCCGTGCTCGCCACCTACCTGCCCCAGGAGACCCTCAAGCTCCTCCCTCTGCTCACTGGTCTCTTTGCCGTCTCCCGGTGAGTTGGGGGTGCGGGGGGGTGCCACCGGGGAGGCTGAAGGGGCCCAGGCGTCTGGCCTGGGCAGAGGGGGCAGGGAGCCTTCTAGACCCTCCATTAGCCTAAATGTGCGTCCGAATGGGTGCGTCCGCTGTCCCCTAGCACCTTGCCTCACCTGGTAGCAGGCGTGTCTTCCCAAAGGAAGTTGAGTTCAGAGACCCAAATACTGACCTGACGCTGGAAGGGCTCTCAGGCGTCTTCTAGGCCAGCCTCCTGCTCATTGCTGCTGCCACTCTTCCTGGCACTCCCGTCAGCCGGCCGTGGCCTCTGGCTGAACACTCCCGGTGACGCTGTTCAGTTCTTTGCAAGAGTGTCTGTTTCATTTTTCAAGGGTCCCCATTACCAGAAAGGTTTTCTTTACATGGTGCTAAAAAGCGTTCGCCTGACCTGGACTCTGGAGTTGCCTCAGACGATTCAGACACTTGACCACTGCCCCCGATCCCCCCACTCCAGCACCCTGCTTCCCCAGGGTCCCTCAGCCTCCTGTGACCTTCCCTCTGGGCAGGGGAGTGTCCTGTTTGTCAGTGGTCACAGGCACTGGCCTCTGTTCCTACAGACGGGGCCACAATGGCTCCCAGGGCAGCCCCGCTCCTCTGCTTTCACTCGGACGTCACCTGAACCCCTTCGGGCTGCTGTTGTTTCCTGTTGTTACTTTTGATTCAGGATTCCCGGTCACTTTAGCTGCTAGAACAATCTTCCTCTTGAGCTAGAATCTGCCTCCTCTGTCGCTGCTGATTGTAGCGCAGTGGCTGTCTGTCCCACCAGCCTCTCCTCTGTGTAACTCACCCTCCCGGGTGCATCCTGGGGTCTGCTGGTGTCAGACAGGAGTCGGCTCAGGCAGGAAGAACCGTCAGGGGCTCACGAGGGACCCAGCGGTTGTCTGGCCTGTCTCACCCTCTTTACAGCGGGGAAGGCGCAGCACACCAGGGGAGAGGGACCGTTTAGGCTGCTCAGCGGCAGTGGGGCTTGGAATGCAGGCCCCGCGTCTGTCACCAGGGCCCTTCCTTCCCTACCAGGGAAGTTACTCAAACACGTGTGCCTCCACTTCCTCTGTGAAATGGAGCTGTGGGGATTCGTGAGTTAATTCATGTAGCGTGCTTACCAGAGTCTGCTGGATAGGGCTCACCGGGCGGAACCTTTCCTTTATTCTGCCCGCTGCCCCCCGCCCCCCGGGGTGGTGCGGAAGCAGCGGGTGCTCTTTCTTTCCCCTGTTCTGCGGAGAAAAGAGCAGAGGCACATCACGTCACTTCTGTAGTCAGTGGTCCTTCCCACATTGAGAGGACACTGAGAGCGTGGATCTGGAGTGGATCTCCCAAGAGGGGAAGGTCCCATGCCTTTGGGCTTCATGCCCTCTCAAAGCTGGTGTCCGTACTCCTTTCTCCCCCCGCCCCCCGCCTGTCTAAAAGGACAGGAGAGAGGGCAATGAATGGCTTGGGTTCAAATCACAGTGTTACTATTTCCCTGATGTGTGACCTTGGGCCAGTTCTACTTAACCCCTTTGGAATCTTATTTCTTCCACTGCAAAAAGAGAAATAACTACAGTGGGTGTACTGAGCTGTAAAAGAATGAGGAGGCTGTTCATGTCCTGACAGAACTGTACTCTGCAGGGCGCGGTCCGTGGGGAAAACTGCGCAGAGCCATCTGCATGGCCCACCACCGAACTTTACTTTTTTTTTTGTTTTTTATTTATTTTTGAGACAGAGAGAGACAGAGCACAAATCAGGGAGGGGCAGAAAGAGGGAGACACAGAATCTGAAACAGGCTCCAGGCTCTGAGCCGTCAGCACAGAGCCCGACGCGGGGCTCGAACCCACAAACCATGAGATCATGACCTGAGCCGAAGTCGGACGCTCAACCGACTGAGCCCCCCAGGCGCCCCGCCGCCACCGAACTTTAGGACAGGAAAACAAATCTTTTGCTCACTCATCTACACATGAACAGCACTTGCGCAAGCCACTGTGACACTGGACGTCGGAGGAGGGGGTGGAGTGGAGGTGGAGAGAACAGGGTGGCTGCGAGTCAGGACAGGAAGACATTTTACTGCACCAACTGGCGCCTTTGCACTGTGAACCCGTGGGTGTATACGGTCTACTCCAACGTTTTACACTTAAATTTGAAAAGCAGACGAAGAGGGAGGGGAACACATTCGCCTCCCAGACACGTGGGAAAGTGTAAATAGGCCCCTAGAGTAATTAGCGCGGAGCCCAGCCCGTAGTAAACGCTTAGCCGTCACCTGCGTTGAGAGGTGTCAGCTGTGCCCAGCGACCCGCGTGGGCTCCCCGCCTGCACTCCCGTCCAGGGGCCTGACTTCCCGTTGCCCCCTGCCACCCACCCTCCAGGCTGATCTACTGGCTGACCTTCGCCGTGGGCCGCTCCTTCCGAGGCTTCGGCTACGGCCTCACGTTCCTGCCCTTGCTGTCCATGCTGGTGTGGAACCTGTACTACATGTTTGTGGTGGAGCCCGAGCGCATGCTCAGTGCAGCCGAGAGCCGCCTCGACTACCCCGACCACGCCCGCTCGGCCTCGGACCACAGGCCCCGGCCCTGGGGCTGAGGGCCCCGACCTCTCATGTTCACCCCCCCCCGCAGGGCCGAGCCCCGCTACTGCCCCGACTGCCCCCAGCTCTCCCCCTGCCTGCCGTCGGAGTTGCCCTTTACCTTGGGGGCCTGGGGCAGTCATGAGGGGGGGACTTTGGTTCCTGGCAGAAGAGGTGGACGTCACGGCCACGCCCTTTACAGATGCTGAGGGCCGAGAGCCCAGGGCCAGGGTCAGGAGCAGCCCTCCCCCACCCTCCAGCCTCCCGGGAGGCAGTGAGCAGGCAGAGCAGCGGCCAGACCGACCACTTCTGTGCCACTGTCCAAGCAGAGGGCCTCGGGGGGACGGGAAATGGTGCCTGTGCCCAAGATAAAGGCTGGGCGTCCCATCAAACCAGACTTCCACATTCGGTGAAAACCTTCCTGGGGGCCTGGGCTCAGGACCCTCCACGACTGGCCCACCTTAGCCTCGGTTAAGATCAAAGCCGCTCCAGCCAGAGCTGCGGCCTCCTGTCTTCCAACCTATTTAGGCCTCCAAACTGCCCTGAAGCCACCACGCCCCTCCCCTGGGAAGAGGTGCGGAAGGGGGAGGCCTGCCTCCCCAGAGACGCAGGGGCGGGCGTGTGCCAGCTGGGGAGCAGCAGGAAGGCACAGCGGCCACGCCGACCCCCTGCGAACGTGTGTCTGACAATAAATGGCTGCCACGGGCCCCCCGCCTCTTCCTTCTTGGTCCCCCACCCCCCCCAACGTCCCTTCCTGGTCAGACCTGGGCTGCACCGGACTCTCCCCACATGACAGAGCAAGTCTGGTGGGAGCCTGTCGCGTGCAGGGGGAAGGGAAGCGTCCGTCCAGTGAGGAGAGAAGGGGCCGCACTGGAGCGGTGCCTCCCCACCCCTCCCCTCCCCAGACTCAGCAGCACCGCAGCCCACGGCCCACACACTGAGAGAAGAGAGAGGGCAGAAAATGAGTCTATTTCGTGCCCTCCGGGGTGCATGACCCGTCAGAAGGCCTCTCGTTTAGGCCCGTGAGTCCCATTTAAGGGGAATGGGGGCAGAGGGGCCGCAAGGCATCGCCAAGGGACCCTCCCGCCAGCGATCACCCTGCCCCCGGCCCCTCCCCAGAGGATGAAGGCAGCCCCGCCTGGGGGTTCTCCGGAACGGTGAAGGTGGTCCCTGATGTTCCGCAGCAAAGCAAGCTGGGAGAAGGGGGCAGCTGGACCCTCCGGCCAGCAGGCCCTCCGAACAGCAGGCCTCAGTTTATGGGCTGGTATTCCGAGCACCGCCTGTGGCCCAGCAGCAGAAACGCGCCTCCAGCCAGCAGCATGAGTCCCGGCGCACCCAGGGCCACCGCCATGATGCCCAGGACTAGCGGGGACAGGGTGTCCACGGGAGGGGCGCCCACGCCCAAGAGCATGGACCTGAGGCAAGCACGAGCGACAAACGGAGGCGTTAGAGGAAACCGGCTCCCCCACACCCCTCCCGAAGCCCCGGCCCGGCCCGCCCGGCCCTCACCAGCTGAGGTAGTGTGCGTCCCAGTAGCCAGGGCCCGTGGAAGCCCCAAACGTCAGGTTGAAGGCACAGAAGTTACTGTGGGACTCGAAGAAGGCGCGGACTATGGGCGACTGCGGGATGTGCGCCCAGGTGGGGCGGGGCGGGGAGGCTCTGCAGCGCAGGGCGGATTCCCGGCCCCCCCGGCTCCGGGAGAAGGCCACCGGCCGCCACTGCACGAAGCCGGGGGGGACGGAGCCCCACAGTAGCTGGTCCAACTGGGGAGAAAGGCAAACGGGATGAGGAGGAGCAGCGGGGGCCCGGCCCTTCTGTTCCCCCACCCTTCCCGCCTCCCCGCCACTGGCGGTTTGAGTCCTGGGTCTGCTTCCAGGACTCGCAGGCTGTTGGCAGAGCCTGTGAAAGGGGAGTTGGACCACGGGCGCTGCGTCCTTTTCCAGCCCTGACCCTCCGCAAGCCTGCACTCAGCTCCCGCCCCCGGGCCCCCAGACCCCGGGCCCCCCTTCCTTCTGTCTTCTCCACCGAAGGCACAGGATGGACCAGATTCGTCAGCACAGTGACCGTCGCTTAAAGGAGCTGAACTATGTCGCTAAATGGTAACCGGTTCCATGATTCTGTCCCGCCTACCCCCTCCCTCCCCCTCCGCTGGAGGCCTGACCTGGAAGACAGCAGGTGCATATTCATCATCGATGGAGTGCAGCTCCCGCATCAAGGGGCAGTCGGGGCCCTGGCCCAGGGTGGCTACCTCCAGCCCAAACAGGGAGCGGTTTCCCCGCGGAGAGGCGCCCACCAGGGCCACCTCCAGCTGGCAGGTGTCGGCCGAATGCAGGAGGCGCGGGGGCTGGGCTGGCCGGCCGGATCCGGAGAAGGCCTGCACCTGGGGTGGGGGAAGTGAGGGAGGCGCGGGAAGCAGGGGGGCAGGCCTGGCTTCGAAGGGCACCCCCACCCTCCTAAACCAGCCTTCTGAGTTCCTCTGCTTCCCCACACCCTTACCCTGAAGGCCAGGCTGCCGTTGGCAAAAGCCCCAGTGGGGTCATCAGTGGGGTGGCCTCGAAACGTGGCGCTCAGGGTGGCCCGATCCAGTGAGTCTGTGATGTTGTTCCAGGAGAACTTGGCCAGGGAATACGGGGCATACGGTTCTCCTGGAGGCTGGGCCGCCTCGGATGTGTTGGCGGCGGCGAATTCGAAGAGCTGGCGGGCGGGGTGGGGGGGCAGGGTTGCCTGAGCCGTCCCCGAATCACCCTCACCCGCTGGCTCCCATACCTGCGGCCCGGCCCTCCCTCGAATCCGGACGCCCCCCCCCTTTGGTTCTCCCCCAACCTCCTCACCCTGGTAAAGACAAGGGCGGAAGAGAACCGGATGCTGTCCTTGGGGAGCACCATCAGGCCCCCGTCGGGCTCAGGGGAGAGCAGGAGGCTCCAGTTGACACTCAGGGCGCTGTGGGGGGTGTCGGTGGCCACGAGCAGCACCGCCGGAGGCCCCACGGTGCTCCACACGTAGTGCAGGGTGGAGTTGGTTCCCACCGCCCGGATGTGCAGCAGGTTCTGCGGGGGGTCCAGCCCGGCAGGGATGGCCTCCAGAGACACCTAGACACGGAGCAGGGGAGGGGCGCGGGAGCGGGGTCGGGAGAGACACAGGGCAGAGCAGCGTGCGCGTGAGGGCGGAGGAGAGGAGGGCAGAGCCACAGCTGCCCTGACCCCAGTGAGGGCGCCGGGCGGCGGCAGGGGGAGAAAAAGCCTGTCACTTGCCTGGACCAGGGTCACCCAGCTTTCACCAGAAGACAGGGCACCCCCACACCCGCCTCCTCCACAGTCGTGTCCCAGGAGCCCTGGCTGAAGAATTCGTCTCCAAGCAGCTACCGCACCCCTGCCCCTCGGGTGTCCTGGATTCCAAGCTCTCTCCCAGGGTCCAATTTCCCGAAACATCTATTGCTCTCGCCCCTCACCTGGCGGGTCTCCTCCCCCAGCAGGCTATGCGGGGCTGCAGACGCGAGCAGACTCAGGAGGAGCACGGGGCTGGGGGCACAGCGCCCCCAGCCCGGGCGGGGCCCCTCACGGCCGCACATGCGACCCCAGCTTCAGAAGGCGGAAGACACACCGCAGTCATGTGACTCCCAGATGCAGCTGACCTCTCTGCAGGGCGGGGCCAGCCTACCAGCTCTTAAAGAGGCCGCCTCCTTTACCCCAGATTCCGGCTTGAGCTCCTGTCCCCAACGGGGCTGCGAGACGCCTCAGGCTAGACAGGTGCGCAGCCACGCTCCCGGCCTCTCCTACCTGCCGCGCTCATACCTGCAAGTGCCCGTGGCGTCTGCTTTCAAGATCCAAATGGACCCCAATAAACTGACTCTGTGCTGTAAGGGAGGCAGAGGGATTTGAAGGACTTCAGGGCAGAGACAGCAGACCCCAGATAGTTCTTTTGGTCAATTATTAATATTTATTGAGCCCCCAGGTGCGCAGGCTTCTGTCCTAGAAGAGCTTACAATTCTATTGCGGAGAAAAGGTACCTCAGTAAATAGGATGTGAGAACAGTGTGTAGTATTTTTTTAAAAAATGTTTTATTTATTTCTGAGAGAGAGAGAGAGAGAGAGAGAACGTGAGTGGGGGAGGGGCAGAGAGAGAGGGAGACACAGAATCAGAAGCAGGCTCCAGGCTCTGAGCTGTCAGCACAGAGCCCGACGCGGGGCTCGAACCCACGAACCGTGAGATCATGACCTGAGCCGAAGTCAGACGCTTAATCGACTGAGACACCCCCTGGCGCCCCAAGTATGTAGTGTTTGTAAAGGAGTTCCTGTCTGGCTGAATAAACCCACTTTTTGTTGTTCTTTGGGGTTTTTGCTTAAAATTAGACTAAAAAATTTATTTTGGCTAATAAACGCATAGGACACAAAATTCATGAGGCACCAAAAGGTCTCATCTTTATTTCCTAGTGACCTGGGTCTTTCCCTCAAACACTGTTACTTTCGTGTCCTTCCAAAGACATTATGCAGGGACGCCAGGCGGGCTCAGTCAGTGGAGTGGGGGACTCCTGATCTCCGGGTTGTTCAAGCCCCAGGTTGGGCCGAGGGCTTACTTGCTACAGGTATATACATATAGCCCATACACGCGATGCCATACATTGGCATCCAAACACCGCTCTGCAGTTTGCATTTTCATTTTCACGTGTGCGTCGAGGGCTGTTCTCAATCAGTGCACCTGGCGCTGCCTTCCTCCACCTGTCCTTCTCTGCAGGGGGATGTCCCACGAACCTATTTAACCAGAACCCTGATCGTTTCCAACATTTTGTGATGGCAAGCGTTGAAATGAAGATCGCTGTATGTACAGCATTTCCTATATATCTGAACCCGAATCTGTAAGATATAGTCAGGACTCAAACTGCCAGATGGAACCGACCTCTGAAGGAGACCAGAGGGCCTTTGTCTCCTCACCCTGGCTAGGTGTTTACCAGGCTTATTTGCATTTCCCCCTAAATAAGGTGAACATCTCCCGTTTTACAGTCACTTTCACTACTCTGGAGCTATTTATACCCTTTGCCTATTTTCCTGTAGTCCCGATGGTCTTGACTGCCACATTTTAAAAGTTTGATACAGAAATTCACGTTTGTATTGGTACAGTATCAACCCCCTCTTGTTTTTCATTGTTGTTTATTTATTTTTGAGACAGAGACAGACAGACGGAGATAGAGTGAGCAGGGGAGGGGCAGAGAAGAGACACAGAATCCGAAGCAGCTCCAGGTTCTGAGCTGTCAGCACAGAGCCCGACGTGGGGCTCGAACTCACAAACTGTGAGATCATGACCTGAGCCGAAGTCGGACGCTCAACTGACTGAGCCACCCAGGCTCCTATTGTTTTCATCACATAAACTTTGTAATTTTAAACACCTCATGTTTTCTCCTAGTTTCACTTGCTCGTATTTAAGTCTTTCAGCTGCATTTGCAAACAATGAATGAAGTAGGGATCCAATTTCATCCCCCCCCCGCAAAACGGCTAGTCTAGGATGAACTCAAGGTTTCTCAGGAAACCCACTTTTGAGACAAGTAACTTGCATCCTCTGCAGTATCAGCCCTGGGGCCTGACGAGGGCACGCGGAAACGAGTGCTGGCTGAGCACAGAGAGCCTGAGCAGCCGTGAGTCCAAGCCTCCCCACCACCCAAAGAAACGCTGCTTTAGAGGAAAACGGGAGTCGGTGGACTCCAGGAGCCCGACAGTAGGAAGGCCCGCGAGCGAGGTCGAGGCGGCAGCAAAGCCATGTTCATGGAACTACTATTTGGTAACGGAGACTCACGCCAGGCCAGGGAACGTGGTGTGGGCAGCCTGTAATCCCAACGTGAAATTTCAGCCCAGGTAGCACAAAGGGGCTTTGAAAGCCGGACGGAAGAACAGGCTGCTCTAACTTGCCAGAAGGGGTTTCCACAGGCCCAGGACACACGGGGGCTCCCAGAGGGGAGACTCCCAACAGCAGAAGGCCACCATTTACTCAAGTGCCTGCCGTCGGGGTAAATCACAGATGGGAGGGAAGATTCCACGCAGGGGGACTAGCTTCCTCCCTCTGTAACTTCTCGGGTCTTGTGAGGAATACCGTGTCAGTATCTATTCACTTTTTGAGATTAATCCATTTTCTTTCTCTGAGGTCTTAAAGCCCTGACGGAATGACACACAGTGCAAGTAGAGCAGCAGGGAGGGCGCCTGGCTGGCTCAGCTGGTTGAGCTTCTGGCTCCTGATTTCAATTCAGGTCATCATCCCCGGGTCACGGGATGGAGCCCCATGTCGGCTCTGATTCCCTCTCTCCCCCACTCTGCCCCTCCCGTCTACTTGGGCTAAAATTTTAAACAAAAACCTCAAAAAAAAAAAAAAAAAAAAAAAGAGGCAGGGATTTCAGGAAAAGACCAGCTTATTTCAGATCCCTTGGAGAAGAGGAGAAGCCAAGACCCGGAGTGCTGAGCTGGAAGGCGGAGCGGGCGTGAGCAGACCCGGCCTCCAGAGCCCCGCCCACCCCTCCCAGGCGGGGGCCGAGCTGCCCACACCGGAATTCCGTCTTCCACTCACCAGCTTCGTGACCCTCAACACGACTCTGTCAGGCCACTTCCCCACGGACGATGGGGGATGTTGTTGCCCAACCTTAGCCCCTGTGAGGTGGGTATGTTATCACCCAGGAGGGACTACGTGCTATTATGCTACCTGGTATTCAACTTAACGTGACTAAGTCCCGCGATCAGGGAGGAGACCAGGCTGACTGCATGAATCACAAGGACGAAGGGGACGTGGGAGGCCCGGCAGCCAAGAGGAAGGGCACGAAGACATGAGAGGCCCCACCCAGCCTCCAGCGTCCCGCACGGAAGGAGAGGCAGCGGGGAAGCCGCGGCCCTCCTGTGGCGCAGGGAGCCGGGCGCAGGCTGGGGCTGGGGTGAGGAGGGGTCCAGGGAAGACGGGAGGGATTCTGGAAGTGACAGGACAGGACGGAAGAGACGCATGTCGCGGGCGTCTCAGACCCAGTGCCTGAGCCCTGGCACGGCCCGGGGTAGCTCTGCGCACAGCCGCGCGAGGGGCACAGCCGCGGCCGGGACGGGTTCCTCCCGTTCTCGGGCTGGTGAACGCAACGCGGCACTTCTGCAAGCTCTGAAGGGCGACCCAGGAGTCTTCCCGGCCGGCAGGTACTGAGAAGTCTGAGAAATACCTTGGAGGAGGCACTTCCCTCCCTCCCTCCCCAGGGAAGACTCCCCAGGACAGTCTTCTGCCCCCTCCCTCTTTGCCAGGAGACAGAGCTATGACCCAAGGTTGAAAAACATAACAACTGTCTCAAATGACTTAGATTTAATCATCGGAAGCAAACTAAGTGGAAAGCTTACAATAGAGAAGAATTACATGTCAGCGCCTTTTGCAAACTGAGCTGGGACAGAAAGGGGCTGGGGCTGCCCCTCAACCCGATCCCTTCCAAACAAAGACACCCAGTGTCCCTGGCAGTCCCGCTCAGGGAAGAGGAGCCTCGGCTGGCTCAGTGCGTTGAGGCCGCCTTGCCCACCGCTCACTCCTGGCCGCCGTCCGGAGCCCCGCCTTGCCGGCTCTGGTCGTCACCCTTCTTTTTGTGGCCAGAGACGATGTCATCAATCCGTAGGAGCAGCACGGCCGTCTAAGAGAGACACCACGGCCCCAAAGGGGTCAGCAGAGAACGGAGGGACACTTGTTCTCTTCTGAACACGACACTCAGCTCCTCCTACACAATTAGCATTTTATCTGAAATCCTCCTTTCCAGAGACTTGCTGCACTTCTCCCTCAGCAAGGGGCGCGTCCCGTGCTAGGTCACCTGCTTTCACGTGAGCTCAGCTGGGGGATGGAGCTCCCTGGGCGGTCTCTGGGGAACACTCTGCCTTCCACACCCTCCCCCTTTCCAGACCACACCAAACACCCTGGCTTCTGGTTCTCTGCAAATAAACGGCACAGCCTACGCAGTAGGCCGCCTCACCTCCACCGCCGTCTTGTACGTTTGCAGCTTCACGGCCAGGGGCTCCCAGATGCCCAGCTCCTTCATGTCCACCAGAGTGCCGGTCTCCCCGTTCACACCCCAGGTCTCACAGCCCTCCTGCGTGTGCTTGGCCTGTGGTCAGAAGGAGCATCACCAGTTAAAGGGGTGACACCGGGAACAAGTGAGCAGGCAGGGAACGTTACGGAAGAACGAAACACAACAAACACTAAACCAAAAATACTGAAATGATACACGGAAATAGCAACGACAACAAGTCAAACGCTGAGAGAGAGGACACTTTAAGGGAACAGGCGGTCAGGAGAAGCCGATGGACAGATGTGAACCAGCCTCTCGGGCCAGGCAGCTGTCCTGACCCCGTCAGGAGAACGCTGGGGAGGGACTCACCCGAAGGGAGGTAAGCAGGCGAATGGTGCTGGCCCCACAGTTCTGGATAAGGGTACGAGGAATGACCTCTAGGGCCTGGGCAACAGCCCTGTACGGCCACTGTTCCACACCGGTCATGGCCTTGGATTTTTCTGTCAAAGCATGGGCCACGGCCATCTCAGAGGCGCCGCCCCCTGGGACCAGCTGGGGGTCCAGGAGAACGTTGCGGCACACCTGCATGGCGTCCTGGAGGTTTCGTTCCACTTCCTGCGGAAAGCAAACAGACGTGGAAAGCTCGACGACTCAGGAAGGCATCAGAGGCACTGGGGGACTCCCCATTCAACCAAGAAAGGTCCTCAGAACCCCTGCTGGGCGAGGCACATGCCATTTATTTGGAAAAACACGTCAGTTACAACTACAAGAGGGCCAGGGGCGGGGGGGGGGGGGGGGGTCCCTGCCGTACAATGTGAGACTATGCCCACGATGCCGGACGGAGCAGTGCCCCATTCTGTCCCGTCCCAGCTGTGCCCCTGGGAGGCTGCGTGGTGTGGCTGCTGCCTGTGCGCCTTTGGGTAAGTTACTTAACCTGAAGAAAAAAAGTGAGATTTGTCATTTCGACTAAAAAATTAAGGAGAAGTGACTGGGTGGTTCACTCAGTTAAGTGTCCGACTTTGATTCAGATCAGCATTTCCCAGTTCCTGAGTTTGAGTCCTGTGTCGGGCTCTGTACCGACAGCTCAGAGCCTAGAACCTGCTTCAGATTCTGTGTCTGGCTCTCTCTCTGCCCCTCTCCCGCCCCATGCTCTGTCTCTCAAAAATAAACATTAAAAAACTTTTTTAAATAAGGAAGCGGTGGTTGCTGGGGGCTGGAGAAATGATGAGTCACTGTTCAATAGATGTAATGTCTCAGTTTTGCAAGACGACAAAGTTCTAAAGACCTATTGGCCAAGAATGTGAATGTGTACTGTACACTGAAAAACGGTCAATTTTAGTACATCTTATTTTATTTTATTTTTTTTAACTTTAGTACATTTTAAAGATTTTTAATGTAATTAACTTTACAAACGATCTATACACTCAAGGTGGGGCTCGAACTCACAACCCCAAGATCAAGAGTCACACATTCTACCAACTAAGCCAGCCAGGTGGCTCAAAAATTACTTTAACTTTAACAAAATATTAAAATTTTGGCCACATATCAAAAATTAAACAGCTATGAAAAGGTAACCAGAAGATTTCAGGCCTTCTGGGAATCTCTCAAGAAATGGACTGACCTAGCTTGTTCAGGCGCACTTCCAGGGTGGACTCACCGAGAGAATCTCCTTGCTGGCCCCGCGCAGGAGAATCGTACAGGCCTTGGGGTCTTTGCACTCAGTGATGAACGTAAAATACTCATCTCCAATCTTCTTGATTTCCAACACGCCTGCTCCTGTCCCAACATCTTCTTCTCTCAGCTCCTCCGGCCGGCTGACTATCCGGGCACCACAGGCTCTAGTGATTAGATGGGTGGGTGGGCGCAGGTGATTTTAGGTACTTTTACTCATCTTCCTAGTCCCTAGGGCCTGTGGCCGGGGACAAGGGATGAGGCAGAAAGTGGGTTGCGGGAAACACTGCTACGTAATAGTGGGGTCCTGGCTGCCTAACACGACAGCTTTCCGAACACACACAGGTGAAGTTTCCTTAAACTAACAGGCTTACAAATAAAAATGTATGGACCTAAGACAACTATTATAACCAGATGCAGTTTAAGTCAAGTGTATTTTGCGACATTAATATTTAGACAAGTGAGTTCTCGGGTATACCAAACGTGTACACACTCCTGGGCACGTGGTCAACTATGTGTGCTCAGGTATGCCCAGAGCCATTTCAGAGTTAGCACAGTAGAAGACTTGATTTGGATTGGATATGGGATGTCAGGGTAGACCTGTCTCTTTAAAATATAATTTAATATTAAGAACAATTGGTATGTGAGCACAGACATCAGTGCATAAGCAAGGAATGCAATCTTAAGTTACATTAACAGTGGGTAAAAATCCAATCAAGGAAACTGATGTTTCTGCTATATTCTGAGCCAGTCATCGACCCCAAGGTGGAGACCACAGATGTCTGAGCATAAGCTGTTCACTACTGCTTAGTGGTCTAACAAAGACTCCTGCAGTAGATAATTGCTGGACCAGAGAATCTCTCAAAGAGGCCACACAGCAAAACCCAGGTAGGTCCCCCCATAACGGACATGGCTGACCGCATCTGGTGTGAAACCTTCTCAGGAACAGTAACGGCATCATAAAGGTACTAAAGGGAAACCCACAGGAAGGAAGAATCTTTTTACGTGGCCTACTCACCTAGCAATGCGGTTATTGTCTGTCTTCCGAACTCTGCGGATTGCTGTGATATTGGCCCGCATGAGGTAGTGCTGAGCTAGATCTGCAAAGCCAAGGGCAGCGGTGTCAGTAAGGCAGGCAGAACCCCTGGGCTCTGTCCCGGTTTTACCCTCAGTGTACACTGAGCACCACGTTTCCTCCGCTGTCTCCGCCCCGCCGCCCACCCTCTTCTCCCCCGAGGAGAGCACGTAAGGCCCACCAGAGATGCCCTTCTCCGTGATGACCACATCGGGCTTCAGGTGGATGATGTCCTCGCACAGCTGCTGGATGTACTCTTCTTCCATCTGGAGGATTCGGGTGAAGTCTTCCTCTCGTGTGATCTCAATGTCCGTCTATGTGGTGCAGAAAAGTCACAGACTTCAAATCTTAGGCATCCCTAGTACCAGGCCCCTCTACCGAGTCCTCTCCGGAAGTGTGAGAGAAGAGTCCCGCTGAAGCCAGGAGCCCACGCCTCTGTAAGCTGGTTTAGCTCAAGAACTCCAGCTTCGCTCCTTCACTAAAGTATTCATCAACTAGGATTCAAAGTCAAAGGCAATCAGTGGAGATTTTGGCCTAAGTTCTCCGACCACTAAGTGCAGTGTCACCTTCATCCTGCACGGTAACCCTGGGTCTTAAATCTTCACACCAATAAACTAGATCTTGTTCCCAATTCTTGTAACAAGCTTCAATTACTTTGATTTGATCCGAGGGTGACAGAGCCTTGTGAGCCCCCTGCCCTCCAGAAATTCTCCCTTAGCGTTTGTCTCCAGGCTAAATTAACTCCTACTCTATGTTCCACACGGGCACTGGGAGAGGTGAGCTGGTAGCGTGGAGCTGAAGCCAACAGAGCCGGGTTAAGATCCTGATTTGGTCAGCATGAGCTGGGTTCCCCAAACAACTACCCTGACTTCTCTGAGCTTTACATCCGTCATCTGTAAGACTGAAGTTAAGATTAACTATGTTCAAGAGTTCTTATAAGGGGGGCACTTGGGTGGCTCAGTCGGCTAGCATCCAACTCTTGGTTTCAAATAAAGCCATGATCTCAGAGTTGTGAGACCAAGCCCCACCAGGCTCGTGCTGGGAGTGGAGCCTGCTTAAGATTCTCTCTCTCCCCCTGCTCACATGTACACACTCTCATTCTCTCAAAACCAACAATAAAATGAGTTCTTGTAAAATCAGAAATTACGTGTAAAGGTCAGTAATTGACACAGAGTATACAATGTAGTAAACTTTATTTCCCTTATCCCTATCAGCAGTCAGATTCTTATACGAACTTTAAGGAAAAAGACGAGGAACCTTACCTGGCTTTCTCCTTTCTTGTATTCGAGAGAGGAATCCAGCAGCACAATGCGAGGGTTCTTGATGTAACGCCGCATTCGTGGGTGGGTCACGTCTTTGTTAATCATGACTCCCCGTAAGACACACGAGTCCTCAATGATGCCCCCAGGTATCTGAGCAAAAGATGCACTTTCATCCATGACCAAGAGGAGATAATTGCTCAACTCCCTTCCCAGAAATTTATCTTTCCCAAACAACCACTGTTCTAGGTTTCTAACACAGCTTTCTTCCTTAAACCTTAACAACAAATACGGTTGCAATCACACCAGTCCTGGACCATGATGCCCACTGTGAAGATCAGCTGAGACTCAAAGAAATTCAGTGACTGACAAAGATTTGAAGGGCTTCAGATCTCTACTTCCTTAAAGAGATTCCCACAGAATTTTCAGGCTTGGGGCTCCATCTACAGGCCACACTACGGATACTGCTTTTTGACCTTGAGTGAGTAGAGAAGGCTTTCTGAAGCTTAGACAGCAGAGAGCCCTTGTCTCCATCCTCACCAAGCATCAGACGTACGTAAACATCCAAGCAAGGAGACTCCAGCAAGCCCTTCTCTAGCCCTGAAAACCTTGCCCACAGCAGCAGTGACGGGAACAGAGCTATTTCAGAGAGACATCCCTGGGACTCTTTTTGTTTTCAAAGCAGCAAATAGTGTTGTTCTAACTACAATGACATCTTGCGCTGATTTAAACTATTTCCTCCATGGGGCGCCTGGGTGGCTCAGTCGGTTAGGCATCCAACTTTGGCTCAGGTCATGACCTCATGGTTTGTAGGTTCGAGCCCCGCGTCGGGCTCTGTGCTGACAGCTCAGAGCCTGGAGCCTGTTTCAGATTCGGTGTCTCCCTCTCTCTCTGACCCTTCCCTGCTCATAGTGTCTCTCAAAAAAAAAGAAAACATTAAAAAATTAAAAAAAAATTAAAAACAAAAAACTATTTCCTCCACAAGTGGGATGACTCCTACTAGGGAATAACTTGTTTTCCAAATACACATTGGGGGGTGCCTGGATGGCTCAGTCAGGCATCCGACTTTCACTCAAGTCATGATCTCCCCATTTGTTGAGTCTGAACCCCACATCCGTCCCTCTTCTGTCACCACGGGGCCTGCTTCAGATTCTGTCTTCCCTCTCTCTGTCCCTCCCCTACTCGCTCTAAAATAAACATTTAAAAAACAAAACCAAAAAACCTAAACCGTACATTGAAAGAGTTTACCTTTTCTACCCTCGCGTATTTCTTGATGTCTATCTCCTTGCGACCGTTCTCCTCAAACTGCACAGTTGTGACGGCGTCCAAGGCAATGCTGCAAGCCAGGGAGGACCATCGGCTGATTGCCTTGGTGGTGATGGCACTGTTGATGATGTTCAACATCGCACCTCGGTTACTGGTGTCGACGGGGGTACTGGGGAAGAGAAAAGAGGTGCTGTGCTTGCCATGTTTAAGGAAGTGCCTCATCTATATAGCTCAGGGACCATAGTGGGCCAAGAGGCAGAACCATCCATCCCTCCGCCTTTCAGCAAGATTACAGCTAACCCGCCCCTGGAAGAGGGTCTCAAATCCCCAAGGAATGTGTTCCCCAAGGAAGCTGACAACCCTCCAGTTTCCAGACAATCATTTGTTCTCTACTTTCTGCTTCAGCCAAATAAACTCAACTTGTCTAACTTGAGTCAAGACACATTTTGTCTTTGAGACCTTATCCCATAACTAGTCAATTCTGAGAGCTCATCTCAATAATCACTGTCAGCCTGTACTATACACCTGACACCTGCAATCTAGTCTATCCAGCATCTTACTATTTCCTGGTGTGCCACAGTGCTGCTGTTGAAGTGTTTAGTTTTCCCTAACGAGATCACAAATTTGTACAGAAGTCTACTTAGAACCATAAAACAAAGTCGTAAGAGGCCTTGGATACCATCTTGCCCAAATTTTCACACACTGCAATCATCGCACAGTTGCATTACGGATTTCAGAGAAGGAAGTGCTCCCCAAGTACCATCTAGGGATTTAGACCATTACTGCTTGATGAGAAGATAAACTTTCTAGCAATTCAGCTCCACAAACTCAATAAACCTTTCGGTTATCTCTATATTCTTACACAGCTTATTGCATAAAAATAATCTAAGGCAAACGCTGCCATTTCCTAGGAGTGCCACACGTTTTCAAATGCTGCTTTTTTATCCTAACTACAGGGAGTAGGGAACAAAGCCCATTGAATTACTTGATCCTTATGAGCCCAATGACCCAACCATGTGAGGGTAGATTATAACTTTTCCTTTTTAAACACAAATTTTTAGTGGAAGACATTCTGCATTCTGTCATGACCTAACATCCTCTGACGTTAGAAGGCCTGTGTTTCCAAACCCCATTTGTGACCCTGTCAGCACTTTGCACGGACAGCAAGTGCCTGGATTCCCATATGGGGTTCTAGGAGCACTTCCAGTCCGCTCCTTTTGATCTAACAGAAAATTGCCAGCTGCCACCCCAGGCAGCACTTTATCAGAGACTGGACTGCGTTGGTTATAATCACACATGATCGGGGGACATTTTTATATTAAGTCCTGAATAATTCTAGTTCTCTAGTTCTTCAACGTATTCCCCACATCAGCAGCTAAAATTCTGGAAAGGCAGGTTTTGCTACACGTTTTCCACGGCAGTGCCTTACGAGGAAGTAAGCAAACAGCATGGAGCCAAAAGATACTCCAAGCACAGAACTAGCTCCTTTTGTCTGCCTTGTATCCTCCGTCGCTTTTTCTAAAACAGTTACTTCCCTGTCCTCTCTGTTCTGCTCTCCTCTTTGTCTCTCTCACAAACAAACCACCGAGGACGTGCCTGGCCTTCCTTCACCACTTCAGAACAGGTCGCGCTTCCAGACCTCCCGTGTTTGACGGTCCACAGTTGGTGTCCTCAGTACCTGATTTTCTTCAGGGTGCTAATCATGTCGTCCAGGGCCTTGCGGTAAGCGCTGATCACCACTGTCGGGTGCATCTGCTGCTCCAGGAAGTGCTCGGCCACAGACAGCATCTCCCCCGCTGAAAAAAGATACAAATGCTCTAATGGTGCTTACAAGGACCTAGATTTCGAGACATATTCATTACACTTCTAAAAATACCTTGGGGCGCCTGGGTGGCTCAGTTGCTTAAGCGGCCGACTTCGGCTCAGGTCATGATCTCGAGGTCTGTGGGTTTGAGCCCCGCGTCGGGCTCTGGGCTGACAGCCAGCTCAGAGCCTGGAGCCTGCTTTGGATTCTGTGTCTCCCCCTCTCTCTGACCCTCCCCCACTTACACTCTGTGTGTGTGTCTCTCTCTCAAAAAATAAACATTTAAGAAAGTAATAAAGAAAAAAGAATAAATATACTTTTTTTCCCTAAAATACACTCTCCCAAAAGCCATGCCATTTTGGCTGTTAATACTATCCCAAATTTGGGGCGCCTGGGTGGCTTAGTCGGTTAAGCGTCCGACTTTCGCTTAGGTCATGATCTCGCAGTTCATGGGTTCGAGACCCGCGTCAGGCTCTGTGCTGACTGCCAGCTCAGAGCCTGGAGCCTATTTCAGAGTCTGTATCTCCCTCTCTCTCTGACTCTCCCCTGCTCACGCTGTCTCTCTCTCTCTTCTAGAAATAAAATAAAAATATTAAAAAAAAAAAAATACTATCCCAAAGTTAACACCTTCTACAAGGCAATTCATAAAGAAAGTATCCACGCCAGACACATTTTAAATGATCAATGACTGAACCTATGTTTTATTCTCTTGATCTAACTAAACATTTGACACCAGTTTCCTAAACAAAAGGGGACACTTGTGTCTCAGTCTCTAGACGAGATGGAAAACGAACCCCGGAAAGCTGACTTGTTTACCCGCATCCCAACACCCTGGGCGCGGTGTGACTGCCGGCACTAAACACAAAACCACACATTTCCTTATACCTGGAAACACAGCCATGAAACTGTACAAAACTTACCCGCTGGATGAGAGGCTGTTTGTGAAGGTCTCCTTACTTAAAAATTTGTCTTTCCTTCCTCATACACATAAATTAATACACACCTGCCCTACCTACTCTCTCCAGGAGATTCAACTAAGATTATTAGCTAGAAAATTTGGCCTGGTATCTAGTGCTCATCATCAACCAAAAGAATCCCAGAATCCCACGTCTGTCCTCTCTTTCACCCTCCAAGTTTCTCTTCAAAGCACAGAACCAGTCATCTGTACTTTTCAATCCTCAAAAAAGAATTGGGTCTGAAGTGCTCAGCTGGCGGTGACTCCAGTACAGCTCCATCCAACTCAACACGTTCTAAAAATAACTGAAAGTATCACTGTTTAAAAGTCCCTATAATAACTTTGTTGTACGGACTCCATCTTTAGGCATGTGGGCCATCAATATGAACTGGCACCCCTTCACAGCTCTCTCTTCCTATGTGGTGCCGTGATCAGATTTAACACAACGAATGCCTGTAGTCTAAAACTTTTTGAAGTTTGTTTGGAAAGAGAGAAACAAAGAGAGACAGAGGCAGAGAGAGAGGGAGAGACTCCCAAGCTGTCAGCACAGAGCTCAAGAGCTGGACGCTTAACTGACTGAGCCACCCAGACGCCCCCGAATGCCTCCATCAGAAACGTCTCCCGTCTTGTACCGTGCAGAGTGGACAGAGCAAATAAAGGCAGTACGTCACGTTCTCAGAAGTGATCTTTTATGATCCTACCGAAAGTTGAAGACTGATGGTTACAACTTGTATAGTGAAGCAGTGTTGTCAAAGTTCTGCATTTGTCAACCTAACCACTGGCTGCACAAGCGCACAAGTCACGTCACCTGACCTGTTAGTCCCAAGCTGAGGTCACCCTAGGCAGCAATGCTCTGCCTTGCTCCAGCTCTCACGTTTTATGTGGTATATCTGGTTTCACATTTTTGCACATTTTGTGGGAGACTTCACTTTTAAAATGACCCCCAGGTATGGCACTAAAGTACAGTCTAGTTTAGCTAAGTGCAGGAAGGCTGTGATGTGCCTTACAGAGAAAACACAGGAGACAAGCCCCATTCTGGCAGGGCTTATAGTGCTGCTGGCTGTGAGTCCGGTGGTAACACAGCAGCAACACGTATCACATAGGCGTCTTTAAAACAAACAGAAAGGAGATGCCTGGATGGCTCCGTCGGTAATGCATGAAAGTGTCAATCTCGAGGTCTTGAATTCGAGCCCCACATTGGGGGGAGAGATTACTGTAAAAATAAATGAATAAACCAAACAAAAAACCTCACATAAAACAAGGCATATATTTATCAGTTGAAGAGTACGTGAACAGAGGCTCACAGCAGCCTAACCTCGGAGTAATGGCATTTGCTAACCCAGGGTCTGTGGCAACTTTATAGAAGACAACTTCCTGAGAATGACAAGAACCCATGCTGTATTTTGCTCAACCAGATTTTTACAGCTGCCCCTATACTATGATGAATGTTTTACACTCAACTGGAGAGAATACATGGAAAATTAGCAACCCATTATTTAAATCGTTGTAATTAGTGGATTAACAATTTCCCTAAAACAGGACACAGATAACATTTCTGGCAAAAACCCTCATGTTTCAACCTGACTTTCCTTATCAACCTTGTGTTCTCCTCTTACCAAGAATAATTACTGATGTGGTCCCATCTCCAACCTCTTCATCCTGCGTCCGGCTAATTTCAATCATGGATTTGGCTGCTGGATGCTGGACTTGAATCTGAAAATAAAAATGTAGGATACCACCAAAGCAACGCGACTCAAAGGCCTCTTAACCCACTGCTTGTGGTCCTAGCTCTCAGGCTTCTTACTCCCACACCTACTCCCTTATCCTTTATTCTACCACAACTTGGAAGACTGGAAGTGGTCCCCAATATATCTAAGTAAACCCTCTTTCCAAGTCCCTTTCTTTTTGGAGAAAAATGCATATGCAAACTTGACTATTAATGTTTCTTGAAGACACACTGTATTCTTTCAGCTTATCTCCCGGGAGCACGGCTGCTGTGCTTGGATTGTGTTTTCCAAAAGGCCGTGTTGAAGTCCTATCCTCTGAAACCGTGAATGTGAACGTTTTCGAAACTGGGCCTTGGCACATATAATCAAGTTAAGATTAGCTCATATAGAATATTAAAATAGGCCCTAAATCCAACCATTGGCGTTCTGATAACAAGAGACACAGAGGAGAATGGCACATAACAACTGAGAAGGAGACAAGAGCCTAACAAGCCAAGGAATGCCAAGGGTCATGCTCAACCACCAGATGCTAGAAGCAGCTAAGATTCTTCCCAAGAGCCTTCAGAAGGAGTACGGCCCTGATGATAAGTTGATTTTGGACTTCCAGCCTCCAGTTTGAGAATAAATTTCTGTTGTTTATGAACACTCACTTTGTGGTAACTTGTTACACCAGCCCCAAGAAACTAATCATCGTATATATATGACTTTATGGGCTGTTTATAAAATTATCCAAAAACAAAATGAAAAGTCAAACCTCTCGAAGAATGGCATTGCCATCATTGGTCATCACAATGCCTCCCATTGGGTCCAAAAGCATCTAGGACAAAAGCAGAAGTTATACCTAATTGTTCCAGGTTACAGAAAAGGAAAATCTGTAGTCAAAAAGTTTCAGTGAGAGGCCTACCTTCATCATGGACTTGGGTCCCAGACATGTTCGGATGATATCTGCAATGGTCTGTCAGGGAGAAAATATAAAACCTGTAACCATCCATCAGAAGACGGTGCGAAGACGTGTGTGTGAGAAGGGACACAAGGAACCTGCACAGCCAGTGTTTAGCCCCTCTCAAGTCAGGCTGATAACCACGCTAGACATAGGGCACCATGTGGCTAGATTCTGTTTTCTCCCCTTGAGAAATTATTTCAGCGCCGATGTATAAAAAAATACTTTTTCCCAGGGAAAGAAGGGGACACGCCTTCCAGAATTTCAGTTTCCCAGTAGCTCAGATAATTGAAGTTTGCCTATCAGCGTTTCTTTCCCCAACAGTGGCCTCCGCACCATGCTAACTCAGATCCAGGGCTGTTGCATTCTTTCATCCAGAAGATATTTATTGACTACCTAAAGAAGGTGCCCTACGGTGGGCACTAGGAATACAAATGGGAACACGGTCCTTTCCTTCAAGTAACCCAGTCTTAGCATGTGAGACGAGCACAAATGGACTATCATACGGTATATGGTAATAGAATTATGCACAAGAAATATGAGAAGACTGTTAGGTCTACCTCACTGAGGGAGAGCATCCTTCCACCCACACCATCAGAGAAATGTCCTAAAGAAGGGAAGTCAAAATCTCCTCCACCTATGTGCAAACAAATACAGAAATCCTAACGAAGGCAGCTAGAGACAAGATAATACTCTGAAATACTTAGAAAACATGCTACCTTAGGGGCACCTGGCTGGCTCAGTCGGAAAAGCATAAGACCCTTGATCTCGGGGTTGTGAGCTGGAGCCCCACACTGGGTGAAGAGATTACTTAAATAAAGAAATCCTACCTTGGCGGCATTGATGTTTCCAGATTGGACTTTTCTTCCAGATTCCCGCTTTGTGTTCTGGCCTAAAATGGAGAAAATAAAATGTAACAGATCAGATTTGCCTGTTGTACAGATACTACTTATCCCCTGACGTTTGAAAGCAAGACCCCCCCCACACACACACCTTACAGACATACCTTCATCACATCGTACTATGTGTAGATTATATGTCAACATACCTTAAAAAACTGAAAAAAACAAACATATGGACTTACAACTACTTCTTTATGTCAACCCCTAATATACCACAGGATCCAGAACATTCAATGCTGTAAGACTGGGTCATGGCTTTCTCACTAACCAAACGTTCACGTATCTACAGCAAACGGCTCATAACCGGAGCTCCATGAATGGGCCCCAGTGGAATGGTGAACTTGTGGAGGTTACATGAGAAAATAGGAGATACTGCATTTTTGTCTGGAAAGAGGGTCTACAGATTCTCAGAGCTGGCGACCTTCAAAAAAACATCAAAGGGGGCGCTGCGGTGGCTCAGTCGGTGAAGCATCAGCCTTCAGCTCAGGTCATGATCTCACAGTTCGTGAGTTCAAGCCCTGTGTCGGGCTCTGTGCTGACAGCTCAGAGCCTAGAGCCTGCTTTGGATTCTGTGTCTCCCTCTCTCTGCCCCTCCCCTGCTCACGTTGTCTCTCTCTCCGAAATATATAAAAAAAAAAAAAAATTAGAAAATCAAAGGAAGGGGTTTGGGTTCCTATTCTCCTACTTGGATGGGGGATCACACGGATGGTCCCAGCGTTATTTTGGACAGTGCCCCACAGCATGCACTGCGGTGAGAAAACCCCTCAGAGGCCCCTCAGAGGGGAGCTCTTCCTCAAGACACAGCCACTCCACGCCTGGACACAGCAACGATGCCTCAGTTGGAGCTGACCCCATATTTTAACACGCAGCCTAAAGGGTGACATCCAACCAGTGCCAGGGATTAGTGCAGACCTAGAAAGGGCTTCACATGTCACCACCACCCCGGGGGGCCTCTCAGTGAGTCAAGCCAGGGGCTACAACCAAACCAACACGAAGCGTACTTAATGCATATTTCACTCCTCTCTCCGAATCACACACTCCGCACAATTTCAATCAGCAAAGTTTCTTTTTTTTAACTTTTAAAAATGTTTTTTATTTTTGAGAGAGAGGCGAGACAGCATGAGCAGGGGAGGGTCAGAGAGGAAGAGATACAGAACGCGAAGACAGGCTCCAGGCTCTGAGCTGGCTGTCAGCAGAGCCCGAAGCTGGGCTGGAGCCCATGAACCGTGAGATGGTGACCTGAGCCGAAGTCGGACGCGTAAAGGACTGAGCCACCCAGGTGCCCCATCAATCGGCAAAGTTTTCAACGCAGTCCTTCCAAACCTACACACCCACAACCCTCGGAATTCAGATTCCTGTTTCGGGCAGTGGGAACTAAAACCCTGCCTGGACTGTTCTGATAGACGCATCGGGAGGGACAGCGCCTTTTCTCCGTTAAGTGAAATTTTTTTCTGTAAACAGTTAAGTGATTTTATTTTCCCCTTGAAAACAGTTATTTCCCAGGTTTAAGGAAAACGGATCGCATTCCGTATACAGAACTTAGTAAGGGAGGGAGAACAGGCGCCCAAGGTGCTCTTGCACACCCGGTCCAGAAGTTACGGAGAATGGAACAAGCCAGGTAAGGCCAAGAGACGTGGCACTGCTTAGCGAGAAACCAGGGGACACTGCAGGAAAGACCACCACGCGGAGGCCACGGAGGGGCTAACGGCCATCTAAGCCAGAGCAGCGAGGGAACCGGGCGGCTTCACGAGCCGGGTCGCTCACGGGAAATCCTGGAGGGCCGCTTCTGAAGAGTGACCAAGGATCCCACCGGCTGCCCGCCAGGCCCCCTTCTCAGCAGTTTACCCGCTTGTGCCACCGAACCCTCTCAATCCCCCGCGGGGCACTGTCAACCCCGATACTGGGGACGGAAGCGCCGCGATGCATCCCGCCGGCCGGGGCCACACCGCTCCGCCGCGGGCCAAACGGAAAAAGCCGCTCCTCCGCACCCTGCAGCCACGCGAGGAGGGGGCGGGGCGGCGCCGAGTCTCCGCACACCAGGGGCTCGGCGGGGACAAGGGAAAGGCTCAGGCGCACACAGGAAAGCGGGAGCGGGGGCTTCCGAAAGGGACGAGGACCGGAAGGCTCCGTGGCCCACCAGGACGAGGCTGCGCTGGGGCAACACGGCCAAGTGCGGAGGGAAGGGGCGAACAGGGGGCCCCTGCCCTGGCTTCTCCCCAACTCACTGAGCACGAGCACCGGACGATGGCCCATCATGGCGGCGCGATGCGGAGCCGGGTACCCACAGCTGGGGGAACCGGCAGAACCTTCTGGAGAGAGAGAACCAGAGAGAAGTCCAGAAAACGCTGCCTCCTCAGGGCTCACATCAAGCTGCTACCCTCCGGGTCGCCGCCAATCACCGCACCCGGCTCAGTGACCGGCACGAAAACCGGCCAATCGACATTCTTAGCCCCGCCCTCTACGCAAGAACGCCAGGGCAAGCTAGATAGAGAGAGCGCGATGATGGACATGGGAGGGCGCCGGCGCTTGCGCAGTAGAGGGGCCGCTCCCGGCCGCGTGCGGCGCGCACGTCGGCGCAAGCGCGGAGGCTGGGGCAGTTGGCCGGCGCGCCACTGCGCATGTGTATCAACTAGAAGGGTGGGTGCCGGGCCGGAGGCTTTCGAGTAACAGCGCGGGTGAGGTCGTTGAGCTGGCCGGCGTCTCAGGTCTTCTGGGGCCGCGAAGGTCAGAAGCGTGACAGCCTCTAGCCGTAGCTGCGGGAGGAATGGCGGCGCGGGCCGACTCGGGAGCTTGGGCCCAGCGGGCTGGCGGTGCCCCCCTCGGGGCGCGCTGCGAGTCGTGCTTCGCTGCCCCGGGGCTCGGTGCCGAGCGTGCCCTCCCGCGTCTCACGCAGGCGCTTTCTGCTGAGGAGGGCAGCGGCCCCCCGAGGCCGGGTCTCCCACCCAGAGGGTGTTCCCAGGGGTCCCCCGTGAAGCCTTGCGACTTCTGTCCCCGCCCTCCGTCCAGGCCACCGCGGCTCATTAGACGGGATGGGAGTCAGGTTTCCAACCTGCCTCATAGGACAGGAAAGTGGCTGATGCCGCAGACGCGAACGGTGGAGACGCGCGGACAGTAGTCGCGCGTTAGTGCGGGACCCTTTGAAGGTCTGGGTTCGGTTGAATTACTATTTTGTCCAGAAAAGAAGGAAGCCGTGATAATAATAGAGCTGACTTCCACACGAGTGAAGGGATTTGTAACCCAAGAACAGGCGCCTATATGTTTGGCGGTGAAATGGGACCGTACAGCCTTTCACCCTCTTTCCTCCCCAAACCGGAGCAGCCCGAGGCGCGCTGTCAGTAGTAAAATAATCCACGGTGGTTGATGAAATAACGCTCTGATTCTTCCCCAGGCACCACACCTGTTCAGATGGAGCAGTGTGCTAGTCACCCAAAGAGCAAAGGTGTGTGTCGGAGCCCCTGCTTCCCTCCCTCGAAAACCAGACCTCCAAAAGTACTCAGACATTTGGGAAAGTGATTCTAGTTTCTTCCTTTTTTCTCGGTTAACTGGAAAAGATTGGTATCTGTGCTGCATTTTCCCATCAAATGGGGACACTGCCAGGACATTGCTGGCTGGCTCAGTCAGCAGAGCAGGTGACTCTCCATCTCGGGGGTCGTGAGTTCGAGCCCCAGGTTCGGTGTTGAGCTTACATAAAAAATAAATAAATGAGGGGCGCCTGGGTGGCTTAGTCGGTTAAGTGTCTGGCTTTCGCTCAGGTCATGATCTCACGGTTTGTGGGTTCGAGCCCGGCGTTGGGCTCTGTGCTGACAGCCAGCTCAGAGCCTGGAGCCTCTTTCAAATTCTGTGACTCCCTCTCTCTCTGACCCTCCCCTGCTCACGCTCTCTCTCTCTCTCTCTCTCTCTCTGTCTCCTAGAAATAAATAAAACATTAAAAAATTTAAAAAATAAATAAATGCGACCATTGCTATGTTCCCAGGGCCTAGAACTGGGTCTGTTAGAGAATAGATGCTCAATGATTGTATGCTGAATGAATGCATTATTCTTCCTTTGTTTCTCCTCTTAATACTTGGAACAGGACTTGAAGTGCAGGGATCCCAGGAGACATAGTGTTAACTGGAGTAAACAGATACTCCATTTAAGTGGGACAGTCGCACTAGTGGCCAGGGGCTGTCTGACTCCAGAGCCCACCCACTTAGCCGTAAGTGGAGTAGATGGCTCTATCTGAGAGGCCTACTGCGTCATAGCTTACACATGATGGACAAGCTCTTTTCTCAGACTCTGTCATATACTGGTGAAGAGCATGACTTTGGAGCCCACGAGCCTGGACTTAACCCCAGCCCTGCCACACGGCTAGTCGTGGGATGTTAAGCAAATTTCCCAACTTAAGTTTTCTCATATAAGATGTGGCTAATGCTACCTACTTCTTAGGGTCGTTGTGAGTACGAGACAACGTATGTAAACCCCTTTTATTTTCTGTGTTCTGCATCCTTCTGCTCCCCAACCTCATTCTCCGTTACTGTGCAGTCAGAAATGTGATTCCTGTAATATGGCCTGTGTGTAAGTACTGTGTGTAAGTACTCCCCAGACCTTACAACCTGGCAGAAAATCGTCCTCATGTACCTAGGAAGGGCCCGCATTATCGACACATGCATTTGCATGGAAGTTGAAGTTCTGTTTTTTTGATGGCGAGAATAATCTTTTTTTTAACTATTTTTTTAGTTTTTATTTATTTTGAGAGAGAAAGAGAGAGACGGAGGGAGGGACAGAGAGAGCGAATCCAAGCAGGCTCTGCACTGTCAATGCAGAGCCTGATGTGGGGCTCGAACCCACGAACCGTGAAATCATGACCTGAGCCAAAGTCAAGAGTCGGATGCTTAACCGACTGAGCCACCCAGGCACTCCTAAACTGTCTTTTTTTTAATGTTTATTCATTTTTGAGAGAGCATGAACGGGGGAGGGGGGGAGTGGGGAGGCAGAGAGAGAGGGCGACAAAGGATCCGAAGTGGGCTCTGTGCTGACAGGCAAGCCTGATTTCACGAACCGTGACATCGTGACCTGAGCCGAAGTCAGACACTTAGCTGACTGAGCCACCCAGGCGCCCCTTGGTGAGAATAATCTTGAGACCTGAGTTTCAGCTTCTGTCTCCTTACCGGAGACGTCAAAGGACTGACGAGGCCAAGGGAAAAGGAAACTGAGGGCCGTGGGCAGCACAGGCACTAAAATTGGAACCACACAGAGATTAGCATGGCCGCTGTGCGAGGTGACACACAAATCCATTAATTGTTCCGCATGTTTACTTCTCAAAAAAAAGGAGGAGGAGGAGGACGAGGGCCTTCAGTAGGGCTTGGAGCATCCGCAAACCCCGATCTCCCTCACCAGGAGTAAGAGGGGGTAAGACATTTCAATTTTGAAAGGCTCAGTGAGCTTCCAGATGGAAAGGACCGCAGCCGGGCTCCGGGCTCCGGCGCCAACTACCTCTCCCCCTTAGCAGGCTGTGGCTCTGTTGGAATCAGAGTTCAGGACAAGAATACATCTTCCTTCTTACAACCCACTTGTCACACCTCTGCCCCCAGGCCTGTGGTCCCGCACCTCTGTCCTTCGGATCACAGCTGAGACAGGATCACTTGCGGGGAACACGTCCCCCAGCTGCCCGGACGAAGTTATAGGTTAGGTGCTCTTCCAGCACTTTCGGGGCGTAATAAGGTGCATGGTCGATCTCTTAGTGACCCTCTACACTGCAACCCTGTCAGCTCCGTGAGGGTCGCGAGCACGTGTGTGTCTAGCTCGCTGTGGTGTCACGGTGGGCACTTCACAGGCGCTTAGCTGTCTCGTGTACGAGTGAACAAGCGGATTCCATTCTTCTGTCCTTTCTCGTCTCCGGAAGTGAATCATGGGCTCCTTTGGAGGCCTGGCTGCCTGCCTCCGTCCGTCACTTCTGTCTGCGTTGTCGTTTCCTTCTCATCTTCCAAACTGCTGGGGTGGGGGCGCTCTGCAAGGTCCAGGTTTCTACTTTGGAGAGCTAGTGTATTTGTGTGTGTGTGTGTGTTTTATTTTATTTTTGAGAAAGAGAGAGACAATGTGAGCAGGAGAGGGACAGAAAGAGAGGGAGACACAGAATCTGAAGACAGGTCCAGGCTCTGAACTAGCTGTCAGCACAGAGCCCTACGCGGGGCTCGAACCCACAAACCGCGAGATCATGACCTGAGCTGAAGCTGGACGCTTAACCAACTGAGCCACCCAGGCCCCCTGAGAGCTAGTGTATTTTTGCAGCTTCCTCACCACCACTTTGTGGCCGGCCTGGCAGTTTAACCTTTCACCTGAGCTCACTGCCACCGCTGGCTGCTTTTCTAGGCCTTTCTATGTCGACCGCCTAATCTCAGCTCATTCCGCGTGTCCCAACGTGTGATAGTTGGATGGGACCCAATTCAGACTCCCTTGAGTGAAAAAGGAAATTCAGAGGCTTGTGCGGTTGGGGGATTGAGATGGTCACAGAACAGGAAGTAGGTGGGGCGCCTGGGTGGCTCGGTGGGTTAAGCGTCTGACTTCAGCTGAGGTCATGATCTCAGGGTTCTTGGGTTCAAGCCCCGTGTCGGGCTCTGTGCGGACAGCTAGCTCAGAGCCTGGAGCCTGTTTCAGATTCTGTGTCTCCTTCTTTCTCTGACCCTCCCCTGTTCAGGCTGTCTGTCTCTTTCTCTCTCTCTCTCTCAAATTAAAAAAAAAAAAAGGAAGAAGGCCTGCAAAAGGCAGGGCCTCAGGGACCGAACTTTGGAATTCTGTGCCTAGAGGTGTCTGTCCACCCACCTCTCTTGCACTTTCATGTCTACTGCCTTGCTTGTATCTGCTCCTTAAGGCACATGCCAGCCAAATTTGGCAGCTTTCATCTGCCCCAGCTTTGCATTTTCCCAGCATAGCGAATCAGAAGAAAAGAAGTTTCTTTGACCGCAGAATCCTCATATCAATCCCAGAGAATGACTCTGGCCCAACCTGCCCCTTGCGCTTACCCCTGGGGTCAGTTACAGTTGCCACAGAGGATGAGATACCACGGTTGGCCTGTATTGGGTCACACTCCCTTTTCCGTTGGGGAGAGGGGCCTGATGTGGTTCCCCCCACCCCCCCGTATGGCCTGGAATCTGGGGAAAGAATAGCTTCCCAGCAGAAGTGTTGCTCACTAGACAAAAATAACGTTATGTCTGTATAGGACTCATTCGTTACCTTCTCCCTACAAATCAATTTTTCCTTCTAACTTAACTGTTTTTGCCAAAGGTTATTTATTTTCCCATTCAGGAACTTCTTTCATGTCCAGCCCATTTTTTTTAATGTTATATTTATTTCTGAGAGAGAGAGAGAGACAGCGTGAGCAGGGGAGGGGCAGAGAGAGAGGGAGACAGAATCCGAAGACAGGCTCTAGGCTCTGAGCTGTCAGCACAGAGCCCGATGCGGGGCTCGAACCCACGAACTGTGAGATCATGACCTGAGCTGAAGTCGGGCACTTGACCAACTGAGCCACCCCAGCGCCCCTATGTCCAGCCCATTTTAATACCTATGGATTAACAAAATGCAGTTTTTATAATATTTTTTAATCCTAAAAGGCCTGAAGGCTTTCTGTCATATTCAAGAGAAAGCCCGAAGTCTCAGGTTCGCTGTCGTGAAGGGTCTTCCATGGCCCCCCCTGTGCCCCCGCGCTCCGGCCCTCTTTTCCCGTCCCAAACACCGTTTTCACTTCTCGAAAGCATCTTGCGTTCAAGGTCCAGTAAATACCCTCCACCTGCCTGGAGTCCTCGCTGACTGTGGTACGCGTAGCTTGCACTTATTCAAAAGCATCCGCTTCGACCTTCAGTCCCCCACTTGGTAGAAGCACGAGACTTAAGGCCTCATTTTCACCCAGACGCACTGTTTCCGTCCTTCGGTCGTGGTGCCGCGTCTCGTCAATGCCCGAGGTGTCTCCCAAAGAGGCAGTACGTACCCCAGACCCCGCACTCGGCGTGGCGTGATGCCCTGGCGTCTGGCACAGCGGGGAGCCTGCAGCACGTGCCCGCGAGAGCTTGTCAAACAGAAGCAAACTAGAGTTTAGCTGCGCCCGTCCCTGCCTGCTTTCCTTTAGTCCACTGCGGTTCCTTTTCTGTTTGTCTTACCTGACTTTCTCCGGGGCTGTTCAGGGCAGGGCCTCGGCCCCCGTGTTCACAGACCAAACGTGGGGATCCAGTGAGAAAGGCCATCCCTGGTGGGAAATAGCTCTGATTAGTTCCCTCTGATTTTGTTCCAGCCAAAGAGGAAAGTAATGCTGTGCCTCTTTGTCGAGCCAAACCCTCCCCTAGCTTTATTAATCTTCAAGCAAGTTCCCCACCGGCCACATTCCTGAGCGTCCAGACAGCAAAGCTGCCCTCAGGTAAGGATGCAGGGGGAGTCTCCCAGACCAGCTCACTGTGTCTGTATGCGGGGGGGGGGGGGGCAAGCCTTCTCCCCTGCATCTGGTGCCAGCTCTGGCTCAAGCCACCCTCAGATTTTTCACCGGTAGCTTGTCCACCGTTGTCATTTTCTTCCTGATTCCTCAAGTTGTGCTGTTTCCTTGCACATTAGCGCCTTTCTTAGGGCCAGGCAGGACCGGAAGGAAAATGTCACTGCTTGTTAGTGATGGTAGTTCAAAAGCGGCCAGGGAAGGAAATGGTAGTTATTAGCTCAGTTTCTTGAATTCCAGTTATATCATCCTCCCGTGGGGGAGACTGGGGGGTATTTAGGTGCCTGTGGGGAGCCTACCCGGGCACTAGACAGCCGTGACATGAGTTTTTGAGGCCCTCAGAGTTTAACAAAGAAGTCAAGACCAAGAAGTGCATGAGCAGTAGGCAAATAGCCACCAAGGATACCTAGGAGCTGGCTTCGTGTAGCGTAACCAGGGCTACGGGAGTTAGTCCACGGGAGGACCACGGGTCACTGCTGACGAGACACTGTGTCAGACAGGAGAGGGAGGCCGAAAGGGGGGTTAGGCCTCACTCTCCGGTCGTTTCATTCACCCATCAGGTATTTTTCTAGTTCTTACGTGCCAGGTGCTGGGGATACAGCGGTGAGCAAATCAGACAAAACCCCCTGCCTTCCTGGAGCTTATGTTCTAGAGGGGAACTTAGCAATTAAATATGTAATTACCAGATATGCTGTCTGATCCTAAATATTAGGAATATTTGCTCATCGGCCGAGCAAAGGTGCATGTGGGTCGAGTTGTGCCTGGAAAGATGAGAGGGTCATCCCGCTAGAGCCCTCCCTGCCTCGGTGCCATCACAGACTCTCCGGTGCCCTTTGCTCCTCCGTTGCTCTCCCTTCAGGAGTTGACCCCAAGCCCAAGGAATGCCTGGGACTCCTGGAATGTATGTATGCCAACCTCCAGCTTCAGACCCAGCTCGCCCAACAGCAGATGGCTATTTTGGAAAATTTACAAGCGTCCATGACACAACTGGCTCCTGTGCGGGGCAGCAAGAGCTCCTCCCTCCCGGCCTTGTCCCGCAATCTGTTGCTAAATCGCCTGCCCCAGTTCAGGAAATGAATTGTGGAACGAAGTTCTTGTGTACGTTGCTTCCTTTCTCCCCAGCAGACTCCTGGTGGGACCTGGGCATGCGCATCCCGTCCACGGTTGGTTCCCAGGCTCACAGTAAGGGCTCACTGGGTACAAAGTGCTGGACGAGGCACTTGGGGATTCATCTCACAGAAGTGACAGCCTCGGGGGACTTACTGTCCAAAAAGGCAGCGAAGACAGATCATCCGTTGCCAAATGTAGCGGTACCTGAAGGGGGACTGGAGGTGGGGAGGGGTCTCTGGCAGGATGCAGCAGGACCGACCTTGGACTCTGGCTGCAGGAGGTGGCCTTACGATGGCATGTGACGAAGGGGCGGGGGTGGGTGGCATAGGTAGAAGAAGTAAGGTGCTTTCGTGTCAGTTGGGAGGCTTGGGCAACAACCTAGAGGTAGGAGAATAAGTCATTAGAAATTAGGAGAAGAGATATCCCCCGCCCCGAAGATGAGTGGGATTGGATATGGAGCAGCTGAGAACTCACGAGGCACTTTCCCCTGGGCAATTGTACAAGTGTCAGCCTTTAGAAGCCCTGGTTTTATCTGAGGCGCTAGAGAGCCGTTGGGAGCTTTCAAATAGGAGTGGGGTGCACACAAGTTTATTTACCCAAAGGGAATGAAAACAAGACTTTGAAGAGAGCTCTACAGTCCCATGCTGACTGCAGCCTATTCACTGTGGCTAACACAGGGAAACGACCTAAGTGCTCCTCAAATGACAAATGGAAAAAAAGTTATGGTTACATATACACAGTGGAGTTCAGCCCTGAGAAGGGAGGGTATCCTTCCATTTGCCATAACATGGATGGACTTTGAGTACATTATGCTAAGTGAGGTCAGAGAAAGACAGGCACTATATAATATCACTTACATGTGGAACCCAAAAAATAAACCCAGTAAAATAGTAGTTAACCAGGGGATAGGGAGTTGGAGGCAAATGAGTGTTAAATAAGACACAGTTATCTAACCACAGTGTAATAAATATAGACAATATCACACTAAGTTTGTAATGTGATATAGTTACAAAGACAATCATAATACAGTAAATGCCAAAGTAACATTGTTCACCTCAAATTTAGACAATATTATTTGTCTAATATATTCAATAAACTTTTTAAAGTCATGCTCAGTGGAAAGATATTCCATATCCATGGATAGGAAGACTCAATATTGGTAAGATGTCAGTTCTTCCCAACCTGAAACCTGATCTAGAGGTTAAATGTCATGTCAGTCAAAATCCCAGCAAATTTGGGGCGCCTGGGCGGCTTAGTCAGTTAAGCGTCCGACTTTCGCTTAGGTCATGATCTCGCGGTTCGTGGGTTCGAGCACCGCATCGGGCTCTGTGCTGACTGCCAGCTCAGAGCCTGGAGCCTATTTCAGAGTCTGTGACTCCCTCTCTCTCTGACCCTCCCCTGCTCACGCTGTCTCTCTCTCTCTCTCTCTCTCTCCTAGAAATAAAATAAAAATATTTAAAAAAAAAATCCCAGCAAATTCTTTTGTTGATATCGACAAACTGACGTTAAAGTTTCCACAGAGAGGCAAAAGACCCAGAATAATGATGTTGAAGGAGAATGGATTTGGAGGACTGATGCTCCCTGACTTTAAGACTTAATCATATAAAGCTACACTAGTCGAGACAGTGTGATTTTGGCGAAAGGCTAGAGAAAGAGACCAATGGAACAGAATGGTCCCATAGAAGTCTAGGCAACTCCTCTTTGACAAAGGAGTAAAGGCAAGAAAGGATAGTCTTTTCAGCTGTGTGGGGACACCTGGGCACCCACATGCAAAAACGTGAATCTAGACCCCTTTCTTTCTCACCCCACGTCCAATCCTTCAGTAAACCCTATCAGTCTAGCTTCCAAATAGACCCAGAGCCCGACTGCTTCTGCCTTCTCCTCTGTGACCGCTACCTGATGGCCTCTCAACTGGCTGCCTGCTTCCACTTATCCCTACGGCTCATGCTTCTCCGGCAGCCAGGAGGATCCTTTAAAATAATAAACCAGATCATACTATTTCTCTGCTCTTAACTCCTCAGCTTCTCCCCATTATCCTTACCATAAAGTCACACTCCTTCTCAGGGCCTTGAGCCCTAAGTGTGCTGCCCACCCTTCCCTGCGCTGCCCCCTTGCTCACCACACTACCTGCCCTCCATGCTGTCACCTCAGAGGAGAGCATTTGCTGTTCCCTCTACCCGGGGTCTGTGAGAGTCCCTCTCTGGCTGACTCCCCGTGTCTCCTGAGTCTCCGGAGGCGCTCCCCAGCCAGCCGGTCTCCTGCCCACGCCACCCCCTACCGTCACTCTGTCCTCTCTCTCAGCCTCGTTTACATCGAAACTCCCACGGCATTTTATATAGCTCTCTGTGTGCGGTTACGGAGTCGCCCCCACCAGAAAAGCATCTCCTTGAGGGCAAGGTCACTGTCTGTTTGTTCACTGAGCCGGTGTCCTCAGGGTCAAAGCAGGGCCTGCTTGACCTTGCAATGTGTGGCTCAATAAACAGTTATGAACTGAGAAGCTGAGTGGCTATGACTTTGCTCAGCAACAGTGAGAGCCCCAGATTTCACGCCCTCCCCCACCCCGGGTGCCAGGGGCCTGGTACACTGGCCGGGCTGCAGGAGGGAGACCCAGAGCACGCAGCCCTCATCCTGATCGTGTCCTCGAGAGGGCGAAGTTCTGTGCCCATGGCCCCTCCAGCCACTCTCCGGCAGCCTTGAGCCCTTGTCGGGGACTCTGGGTCCCCTCTCCCCAGGTTCACCCAGCTGCTCCCGCCCGGCTGTGTCAGACGCCTCACCGGGCCCAGGGCAGAAATCTGCTTTACAACTGTTCTCTCCTGGGTCACGTGCAAGGAACATTTCTACTCAGTTGCTCCCTTTCCAGAGAAGAGGTGTTCATCCAACGGCGTGCCTCACGTTTGGGGAAGGCAGCGGGGAGGACGGGGCCGCCCAAGAAGGGGAGCGAGGGTACGGTCCCCAGACAGCCGGACAGCGGCTCCTGGCAGAGGGAAGCGGTGGGACCCGAGTCAGCTTTCCTGGCTGGTGCAGGGCGGAGTGTGGTTCTGGCTGGTTCCGTGGTGGTGATGGACTCCTCGGGAGAATGGAGGAAGAGCAGCTGGTGGGTGGGGATGACATTCTGTCCCCCTCCCCTTTTCACTGCGGTCACAGTCCCGTGAGCCGTTCCCATGAGTAAGCTCCCTGCACCCCACATTCCTTCCTGACTTCTCTCTTTTTTTTTAATTTTTAATGTTTTATTTATTTCTGAGAGAGAGAGAGAGAGAGAGACAGCATGAGCAGGGGAGGGTCAGAGAGACAGAGAGATACAGCATCTGAAGCAGGCTCCAGGCTCTGAGCTGTCAGCACAGAGCCCGACGCGGGGCTCGAACCTACGAACCGTGAGATCATGACCTGAGCCAAAGTCAGCCGCTTAACCGACTGAGCCGCCCAGGTGCCCCTTCCTGACTTTTCTCTTAAGAGGCCTCACCCAGGCACATGAGAGTTCACAGAGCACCCTGTCCTTTGTAACCGGACCGAGGGCCGGTTTCCTCACGACCCTAGCAGTAGACAAGCCTCCCCTAAGGCCACAGCCCGAGGAATGGCAGGGAAGGGAAAGAAATGGCCATACTGTTTATTTACGTTTCCTTAGTAACAGCAGTAATAACATGACTCCTGGTGCTGAAGACATACTGGGTGTCGTGTGCTTTGTGGCCATCAGTCCTCACAACAACCCCTGGGAAGTGAGTCCTCTCCCTGTAACAGGTGAGGCAACGGAGGTTTGAGCTTTGGTAAAGGGCGTGGACAGAGCCGAGGCTCTGACCCATGTCCCCTCACTCCGAGGCCCTGCCCTTAACCTGCTGCATTTTGTTGTCTTCCAAAACTTTTACTGATCAGGAATGGACCACAGCCCTGCGGCAGGATAGGCAGGGATTCAACTTCAGAATCAGGGCTGCCGTGAAGCCTTAGCAGCTGAGACGACATCTCCTCGGACTTGGCAGAGGACAGAGCGCCGTTCTGTCCCATGTGGTGGTGGTGGGGTGTGGGGTCAGCCCCCAGAGCCCAGCGCGGCCCCTGGCACACAGCAGGAGGGCAGAGCGAGGGTTACGTGGATGGAAAAAACTGGGGGTTTGAGATCATTGCCTCTTGACAAACTTTTTCCAAGGTACTGTCATTTTAATTTTTTAATATTTTTAATATTTATTTTGATAGACAGTAGATGTGCGCATGAGCAGGGGAGGGGCAGAAAGTGAGGGAGAAAGAGACGCCCAAGCAAGCTCCACACCGTCAGCGCAGAGCCTGATGCAGGGCGCGAACTCAAGAACTAGGAGAGCATGACCAGAGCCGAGACCAAGAGTCCATCACTTAACCGACTGAGCCACCCAGGTGTCCCTAAAAATTTTAAGTACACATTTTTTTTAAGTTTATTTATTTATTTTGAGAGAGAGAGCGTGCGCGCGTGCGCATACGTGACAGCAGGGAAGGGGCAGAGAGAAGAGGGAGAATTCCATGCAGGCTCTGCGCTAATAGGGAGGAGCCAGACTTGGGGCTCAAACCCACTAACTACGAGGTCATGACCTGAGCCAAAATCAAGAGTCGGAGACTGAGCCACCAGGCCCCCGGGTTTTTATGTTACAAATGAAGAAAGGTCAAGCACCAGTGACCCGACCGTCTTCTGCGCGGACACCCACACGGCGAAGCCCTGGGGGGAGAAAGCCCTGAATGGAAGTACGGTGTCGTGCCCGGTGCCACAGCGCATGCAGTTTTCGGGAGAGACTGAGGCCTGGGGCCTGCGCGGCCCCAGAAGATGGGCACCGGGGAGCCTGTAGCATAGCCTCTTTCCCTCCGTCCCACAGCGCTGGCCAGAAAGGGGCCTCCTCCACCCGAGCTGTGAAGTCAGGCCCAACCTCAAAGTAAGCATTGCTCCCTCTGGGAAACCTTCCCTGACCACCCCCACCACGGGTCAGCCCGGGCTCTGTCCTCGCCACAGCCCTCTGCAGCCTGATCAACTGTTCATGTACGTCCCCCGGAGGGCAGGGATCTTGTCCCCCGGGCTTGTCCCCCTGGCTGTCCGGCCCCAGCACAGCAGGCGCTTAGTGTGTTTGTTGAATGAAGGAAGCCTCTGCCTTTCCCCCAATCTCCTGGTCCACAGTTAAGTCCCGGGGCTGCTGGCCTGACGGCCCTTCCCCAGTGTGCCTGTCCCAGGCCCCTGGCCCCCGCTGCTCACCCCCCCCCGCCCCCAGCTATGACAGGAGAATGCATGGGGACTCTCTGCCCACCCCCACCCCCGCCTGCTCCTGTCCTCAGAGACACCCCGTGCCCCACAGCGTGCAGAGACGGTCACTGCTCTCTGCTCAGCTGCTCAGAACAGTAATAATCGCCGCATCTGCTGACGGCTCAGAGGATCCCAGCACTCTCCACGTCAACCGTGCGGAATCCCTAAAACAGTTCATATAGATGAGGAAACGGTCTCAGCGAGGGCTCGGCAACTTGCCCGAAGCCCCTCCATGCAGATGAATGGATGAAGGAATGAACGAACAAGAGTCTTAAAGGCTCTGGCGTTTCGCCACGTTTCTCCTTTGTTCCCCAAACACTGGGGAGAGCTCAGTGGAACCAAAGGAACCCAGTGGCTTTGGGGATTCCTGAGCCAAGAGCAGGGAGTCGGGAGGAGGCGACCCCAGCGAAGAGCAGCTCCAAGCAGCCCTGAGTTACTCAGTAACCCGAACCCTGGTCCCCACGGCCAGCCTGACCGCGCTGGGCGCGGAGAGCAGTTCCCCTTGGCCACCCTCAGGCGGCCAGCTGATGCCCGCTGGAAAGCAGAGAAGGAAGGTCGGAGACTGGGCAGGCCCCGAGCCAGCAGGACAGAGCTGGTCACAGAGTCAGGAGCCCCCTGGGGGACGTCTGGAGTGGAGGGAGGAGAAGGAAATAAAGCCCCCCATCCCACCAGGGCATCGAGGAGGAAGGAGGGACAGACAAGGGCCCTGACACCCCTTGGGGATCCAAAAGAAAACCATGGATGGAGTCTCTTCACTCTAGATGGTGGGCCAGGGGAGCCCTCACAGGTGGAGGCCCGCCAGGAGAGCCCTTGGGGGGAGGGGTGGGCTGGGAGGGCCCTTCAGAAGGGGAGGGCTGCCAGGGTCATGCCCTCTGTTGGACGAGGGGTGACGTGAGCTGGTACCACTAGGCTGTTAAATCAGAACGATCTTTCCATACAGGTTGGTAAATAGACGTTGCCCAAATGCCTACCCTCCGCTGGCCCAGATATTCTGGCCCTTCCGGGGGGCCCCCTCTAGACTTCTCGACATCCAGTACATAAAGGGTTAACCCCTGCCCGGCCCAGGGGCCTCCAGGCTCCAACTGTGTTACACATTTTGACTAGCATCTCAGGACATGGTCCCAAGTCCTGGCCCAGAGTTGGTGTTAAACAAATAGTTGTTGCACGAATGAACAGTGGAGGAGAGAGGAATCAGAGACCCAGAGGCGTTCAGGGACAAAGAGAGACAGCAGGTGCGGCAGAGACAGAAGAGGCTGGAGCCAGCGAAGAGGCTCCCAGAAGATGCTCTCCCTGGTTCTGCAGCTTGTGAACCTGCTTCCCCGGAGCCTCTCCAGCCCCTTCCCGGACAAGCCAGAGCAGCCCCCACCCCCAAACTGGGCCCAGGAAGCCAGCTGCGTCCCTGGGGCAGAAGGCTGGACCTAGAAGGATACCCCAGATGAATTGTCCAAGAATCATTATCCAAAGGCTGCTGACCAGACATGTCCCACCCCCACCCCCTGCCCCTGCAGCAGGAGCTGAAAAACAGTCTTCCTGCTGACCAAGTAGTGACAGAGGGCCTCTGGGCCAGGGGCCAGGGGCCACCGAAGGCCAGAGAGCCCGCTTCACCTGCTGGGAACAGTGCTACAGAGGTGACCCCTGCCCTCCCGGGCCTGCCTGGCTGGACACCTGGAACCCGGCCGTCCCCCAGGGTCCACACTAGGCAGGAGGCTCAAGCCCCCGGCCGCAGGGGAGGAGGCGCGCAGCAGGAATGGCAGAAGGGGAAGCAGGGAGGAGGGTCACCCCTGTCCCTGCCCATTCCTGAGGACAGGCACCATTCCCAGGAGGAGCTCACTTCGCGTCTACTCTGGGGAGTGGCTGGCCCCTCGGAGCCCAGGCCACGTCTTCCGGGAACAGCAGGGGCCTGCGACTGCTTGGCGAACACGGACAAGCCCCTCCCACACCGCAGCCCCTCAGACCCGGCTGGGCAGTGGGGTGGACGGAGAGCCCCCCCTCCCAGCTCCACAGAGACCGGCCTTCAGCTTTTCTCCTCTGAAGCCCCCATGGCCCGCAGGTGTCAAAACCGATAGCAGCGGGGGCTCCCCCTGTGAGAGTCCTCCCGCCACCCCGCACCCATGGGCGGAGGCTGTGTGTCAAGGCCCTTCTGCACTCCCCATTCCCGGCTTCAGTCCCTGAACACACTGGACACTCATATGGCCAGCCTTCTGTCTACACAGGTCCCTTCTAGAAATATCCCCTCTTCCTTCTTCACTTGCTGCGTTTCTAGGCTGTCCTTCTAGACTGCCTGCAGACACGCCTCCTAGGAAGCGGCTCTCCATGTCTGCGCCCACCATCACCCTCGCCACCGTGGGCTCTGCAGCCCCTCCGCCTGGGCCCCCAGGGCCTCTGCGCCTGCCGGAGTCACACATTCACCCCAGGGGGCATTCAGTTCCCGCCTAGGCGGCCGTCTCCCAATAGGACAGTGGCTCCTGGAGGGAGGGTTCGGGTGCTTCCTCTCCAAAGCCCGGCTTACAGTAGGTGTCAGTGAGTCTGTCTCCTTACCATCTGTCTCCCAGGAGCACCCCCCCCCCCCCGGTGGAGGTAGACCTTGCTTGTGTTACAAGTGGCTCCTGACTCCTGGGGGAGACCTCCTCCATCCAGCCTCCCTTCTTTGCAGCTGCTCGGGCAGCCCGGGCCCCCTTACCCTGGTGCAGCTGTGCTGTCAGCGCGCCGGCTGCTGCTTGGCTGGGGTGCAGACCCAGGTGGGAGGCTTAGGGGGCTTGGGGCGAGGTGAGGGCTCAGACCACCACCCTACCCCAGGCGGGTTAGTCATCAATGCCTGGACGGCATCTCTTTACCTCCGTTCTGCATCTGGCTTTTTCAAGTGGGAAAAGATTGAGTAATCCCGGGGCGCCTGGGTGGCTTAGTCGGTTAAGCGTCCGACTTTCGCTTAGGCCATGATCTCGCGGTTCGTGGGTTTGAGCCCCGCGTCGGGCTCTGTGCTGACTGCCAGCTCAGAGCCTGAAGCCTGTTTCAGAGTCTGTGTCTCCCTTTCCCTGACCCTCCCCTGCTCACGCTGTCTCTCTCTCTCTCTCCTAGAAATAAATAAAACATTAAAAAGAAAAAAAGATTGAGTAATCCCTCAAATGCCTCCCGTGTTCACCCTCGAGGGACCAAGCCCGGGCCTTAAAGAGCCTCTTATTTCTTGGGAAGCATTCTCTTTTTTTTTTTTTTTTTTTTTTTTTTGAGGGAGAGAGGACTGGTGGGTTGGGAAGCATTCTCTAAACTAACACCAGGTTTGAGGGGGAGGGGCCTCTTTCCCCAACCTCGTCACCCCGGGCCCCTCAGCTGTGCCCCATCAAGGGCAGAACACAGGGCGCCTTTCCGGGGCCATTTCCAGGGACCTGTCCCAACCAGAGGCAGCTGGGCGTGGGGAGGCAGGCCCTTCGGGTACGGACGCCCCCTCCCCGCCGCCGCCGCCCGATTTCCGCACCTGCGGGGCGGGGCTGGGGCTCCGGGCTGGGGCTCCGGGGGGCGGGGCTGAGCCGCGGGGGCGGGGCCTGGCTCGGGTGGGCGGGGCCTGGCTCAGGTGGGACCTGCCTGGGAACCGAGTGTCCCGCGCGCCCCGAGCCGGAGCCGGACCGAGCCAGGGACCCGAAGCCCTCGTCCATGGCCGGGTCTCCCCGCCGCGCCGCGGGCCGGCGACTGCAGCTGCCCCTGCTGTGCCTCCTCCTCCAGGGCGCCACCGCCATCCTCTTTGCGGTCTTTGTCCGCTACGACTCCGAAACCGACGCCGCCCTCTGGCACTGGGGCAACCGCAGTAGCTCCGACAATGAATTTTACTTTCGCTACCCAAGTGAGTGTGGGTGAGGGCGCGGGGAGCGGGCAGCCCAGCTCCGCGGTGTCTTGGCGTCCGCGTCTACACCTAGGAGAGCAGCCCTCTGGCTTTGAGACGAAGGTGCCCCAGATTTATAATAACAGCTTGTCACCAGTGTCCGCGCTGTCTTGGGCGTCGTGCTGCGGGCGGCCCACGCGTGGTCTCGTCTATCGGGCAGACAAAGATGGGGAAACTGAGGCTCGAAGAGGCTCAGAGCTGGTTCAGGTTCGCGCTGTCAGAACTGAAGGAGCTGGGATTCAAGCCCAGATCTGAGCTTTAATTGCTTCCTCGCCTCGCCTCCCAGCTGGCCTCACTGGGCTTTGCAGGGAGACTGCCTTTGTTAGGGCCTCCACCCCATCCCCGCAGGGACAATCCTCCTGGGCCGGGGAGGGAGGGCGGGCACCACAGGAGTGGCAGTGCCAGGCATTAGCTATGAAGGCAGCCAAGACGGGAGAGGCTCCGGCATTCCTTCCCCAGTGGCTCGAAACTGGCCCTTCCAGAGTCCGAGAGACGATCACACGACCACCGACCACAGCCCAGAGCAGCCGTCCCGGCCCAGAGCAGGAAGCGTGGCGGGGTCATTAGCCCATTTCACAGGGGAGGAAGCTGAGGCTCAGGGTGCTTGTGACTTGCTCATGATCGCCCATCAGGTAAACGGCAGAGAAGGTAGGACTCAGGCATCCCAAGGAACCCAGTTCTGCCTACTGGGGAGGCCCAGGAAGGAGGGGGTGAGCCCCTGCCCCCTGCTGGGGACAGAGCATCTCCCTCGAAGGTTGGGGGCCTCCCTTGCTGCTCAGGTCCAGGGCAGCTGGGACCCAGGATCCCAGATCTCCTCATTTCATCACCACCGCTTGGACAGGGCTTCTGTCCGCCTCAGTTTTCCCCATCTGGGCAATGAGGACGAGGATGCCTCCGTGTGAAGGACGGACGTTCCAACGAGGCCTAGAGTGTGAGGGTCTCTCATAAAATCCCAGGCTGCGATTGCCCTGCTTTTCCTATGCCGAGCTGGCGGCAGGCTGTCCCCACCCGACCCTCTCCTGGTACCAACCCCACCACAGTGCTGAGGACACAGGGGCTGAGACGCAGCCCTGGGCCCGAGCGAGAAGCGCTGGCCCCCCATCCTCGGCAGAGGGGCTCCAGCCCCTCCCGCCTGTGTTTCACCTCAACCCTGTCTGGGAAGGTGAGCCCCAGGGGCTGGGATGCCAGGCGTTTGCCCAGAGAGGTAGGGGGTTGGGAGGGAACGGCTCACGGGTTGAGAGAAGTAAGCTCTTGTCCCAGGGTCTGACCCGGCTGCTTGCCATTTGCGTCTTCCACGGGCCTCACCCAAGGCCCCATGCCCTGCTCGGCCCCCCGGAATGCCCCAACCGTCACCCCTCTGCTGCGATGGGGGCTCTCTTTGGGAGTGGGAGTGGGGATCCTACCTCTCTGCTGCCCTAGGTTTCTGTCCCCGTGGACTTGGGACCCTGGTGTGGGGGAAGGTTGGGGCGGAGGGAAGTGTGAGGTCTCTGGAGCCTGGGGCTTTGATGAGCCGGGTCTTCCCCTGCCCCGTGTCCAGGGAAGGGGTCAGGGCCAGAGGGAGGCGTAGCCACTGCCCTTTGATTCGGGAGATGAAAGGAGTTCTGCAGCTGGTGCCGAGGGCACGCCTGCTCCCGGGGTCTGTCTGTCTGTCGTTGCTGCAGGCAGGACCCTCAGAGCCCCTCTGGCCCACCACCCTCAGATGTGGAGAGAGGGCCAGAGAGGTCATGGGGCTGCCCACGAGCACACAGCGAGTTAGCCGGGCTCGAGCCGGGTCCCCCGGCTGTGGCCTTTCCCCGCATTGCAAGCCTCCTGTCCCATGAGACAAGTCACGGGAAGTAAGGAGAAAAGACAGGGCTGCAGGGGACACAGAAGCAAACACGAGAACGGTTCTAAGAAAACACACCTCTGAGTGTGTCACACACCCCTTACTTCTGGGGAGAGGGATTTAGGATAGCTGGGATCAGGGTCTTCTTAGAAGAGGCGGGGAAAGGGGCGCCTGGGTGGTTTGTGACCTCTTCTGGGAGAATAGGGTCCACGTCCCCCATAAGGCAGGGGTGGGGGTGGGGGTACAGTGTGGTGGGGAGACGGCCTCCTCAGCTCACCACGCTCTGCTCCTTAGATTTTATAGCCCGACTTTACAGATGAGGAAACTGAGGCTCACAGAGGCTAAATGGCTGGTCCATGGTCACACAATCCAGCTGTGACTGTCCCCTTGGCCCGAGTCATCTTGCTCCAAGCTATCCAGCGGGGCTGGGGAGGGGCAGTAAGGGATGGAGGGAGGCATCAGGCATCTCTAGATGCCTTCTCTTCGACCCAGGGTGCATACGCTTGGTGGCCACAGCCAACGGAGAGTCTATGGAATGTTCCCCGGTGAAGGAGATTTCCTAATGTTTAGACTGCATTTGAAAGGTCAAGGGACTGAGTTGTGATGCCAAACAAACCCAGGGTGGGAGACGTAAATATTATTGCCAGTTACGACCAGCTCTGGAGCGGTTTCTGCATGTCCCGGGCAGGGAGCCCTGCGACCCAGCCCCCTTTGCCATCTTGCTGTCCTTGGATGAGAGGACAGACGTGGCAGCCCCTTTGCTGTTGGCACAAGGAGAAAAGAAGCCAGGCAGCGAGGACTGAAAGAAGTTAGGCTGCAGGCTGAGTTAAAAGTGATGCTTCTCCTTTTCTGTTGGGTTTTACGATCTGAGAGGGAAGCGAGACCTGGGTGATCGGGGCTGGGGCACAGGGCTGGAGAAATGGCTCAGTGTAGGGGACATTTAGTGAGGCCAGTGGATCTTTAGACTTGCACTTTGAAGTTTAATAATAAATTTTTGGCTTGTTAGGCGCTTCTTCAGATTAAACAAAAAAGGTGACCATGACCTTTTTCTTTATGATCTGCCGCTTTCTACGAGAGATTTGAGGTGTGTATCGGGCAGAATAGAAATAATGGGCACTGTGAGTGCCTCCAGTTGTTTCCGTCGCGATGCCAGCGTAGCTCTGAGCTTCCAGGCAGCCAAGAAAAAAAGGGAAATGTGGTCAGTTACATGTTCTCATCAGAGGCAAGGAAGGCTCACGTTAGTGATTCTGTGATTCTTTGCCGTCTGCCTCCCAGGCTCCGTGAGGGCAGGCGCCCTCCCCAGAGCCCGGTGCTGGAGTTCTTCGCAAACTTCTGACGGGTTCCCTGGGGGAAGTGACATTTGCTAGCATTAAGTTCCAAGAGAAGTTTCTCACGTGGAGCTGTAAAAGGGGAGTTTAGGGTCAGAGTTGATCCTGTTTCTCAATAGCTTATTTACACTGCCTGGTTTCTAACGGCAGTCACGGTACTCTTTCTCTAGCTTTTCCCAGTTAAAGCCAAAGACAGAGCATGGACTTACCCTATACATACACCCAAGGCAGAGAGAACAGGGCCAGATGCGCTGGCTGAAGGTCACCCTAGGTCGTGTTTCAAACCCTGTTTACAAGTAGGTCGGTGGGAGGTGTGTGGACCAAACCGATACTGAAGCCGATATTTGTATGCATCTCACGTTCAGTATTACTGTATATTATTTGTGATAGCTTAGTGTTTTATGCATACACGATAGAAAGCAAACAGAAAGCCTCCGATCTCCCTGCCCAGAAACCTCACTGACACTCAAACTTCAACTAATTCATCTATAAAATTAACATATTCAAATTATAGAAACAAACACAAAAGCAAAATCCTCCTTCCCACAGCCGCCACACCGCACAACTCCAGGGGGCGTGGTCTGCGGTTCAGCTAGGCACTTGCAGCCCTGTGCCTCCCTGCGGTTCCTTCCCCGGAGGTAGTCTCTGTTAATGATTAAAGCTGTTTTAGACAAAATTAGGGGCATCTGGGTGGCTCAGTGGATTGAGCGGCCAACTCTTGATTTAGGCTCAGGTCGTGATCCCAGGGTCATGGGATCGAGCCCCCACATTGGGCTTTGTGTTGGGTGTGGAGCTTGCTTAAGATTCTGTCTCTTGAGGCGCCTGCGTGGCTCAGTCAGTCAAATTTCTGATTTTGGCTCAGGTCATGATCTCGCGGTTCATGAGTTCGAGCCCCGCGTCGGGCTCGGTGCTGACAGCCCAGAGCCTGGAGCTGCTTCAGATTCTGTGTCTCCCTCTCTCTCTGCCCTTTCCCTGCTTGCTCTCTGTTTCTCTCTCTCTCTCAAAAATAATATTAAAAAATTTTTAATAAATGTTAAAAATTTTTTAAAAAAAGATTCTCTCTCCCTCTGCCCCTCTCCTAGCTCATTTGCTCTCTTTCTAAAAATAAAAAAAAAAATTTAATAAAAAATTTAAGGCTATCTCACAAACTATTTTTAAAAACCTTAAAATCCTGGGGCGCCTGGGTGGCTTAGTCGGTTAAGCATCCAACTTTCACTTAGGTCATGGTCTCGCGGTTCGTGGGTTCGAGCCCCGCGTCGGGCTCTGTGCTGACTGCCAGCTCAGAGCCTGGAGCCTGTTTCAGAGTCTGTGACTCCCTCTCTCTCTGACCCTCCCCTGCTCACGTTGTCTCTCTCTCTCCTAGAAGTAAATAAAAATATTAAAAAAAAAAAAAAAAAACACCTTAAAATCCTGACGGGTGCCTGCGTGGCTCAATCGGTTAGGTGTCTGACCAGCTCAGGTCATGATCTTACAGGTCTTGAGTTCCAGCCTGCTGACAGCTCAGAGCCTGAGGCCGGCTTTGGATTCTGTGTCTCCCTCTGTCTGCCCCCCTCCTGGTTACGCTGTTTCTTTCTCTCTCAAAAGTAAACAAACATTAAAACAAAACAACCTTAACATCCTCAAAATGGAGAGGTATAGATTCTGAAGTATGAGGGATGGAGCTTAGACATCAGGAAGGACTTCCCAGCAGAAAGGGAAAGTTGAAAGGCGCCTGAAGGAGATGATTTTGAGCGTGGAGGGGCAGGGCCTGCAGCCAGTGAGAGCACAGGCAGGTTGTAGGAGACCCAGGGCGGGAGTCGTGGGGCCCCAGTGCCCCAAGCCAACCAGCCCTGCACGGGCGCCCCAGGCTGGGAGGCACCCCTGCCCCCGGGGAGTTTCCCAGGCCCGGCTCCAGCCTCGGGGCTGCCGGCTGGTGAGGCCCGGGGTGTGGGTGGGGGCACCGGCCGGGCAGGCCACCCGAGCAGCCCCGACGCGCCCGCAGGTTTCCAGGACGTGCACGTCATGGTGTTCGTGGGCTTCGGCTTCCTCATGGCCTTCCTGCAGCGCTACGGCTTCGGCAGCGTCGGCTTCAGCCTCCTCGTGGCCGCCTTTGCCCTGCAGTGGTCCACGCTCGCCCAGGGCTTCCTCCAATCCTCGCGCGGCGGCCGCATCCACGTGGGCGTGCAGAGGTGGGCGGCGGCGGCCCCCCGGGCCCCCCCTCCCGGCCCCTCCCCTGCGCGGGGGAGCCCGCCCCCCTCCTGCCCCCACCCCCCGCCTAGTCCCCCTCCCGGCCCCTCCCCTGCCCGGGGAGCTCGCTCCCCTT